>NC_090870.1:24210810-24218310 GCF_036669935.1 Montipora foliosa | reverse complement strand
GCTACGTAATATGTAGTATTTATGTATGTCTTCTCTTACGATAATTCCTAGTCGTCCTTAGTGTAGCTATCAATTTCAATTATATTTAACATGCGGCCAACGCCAATTTATATCTACACATGACAGTGACCAACTCGAAAGCTGATTGGCTACTTTGGTCACTGTACACTATTAAATATATATTTTTTCTAGCTAATTTCTGTTAGTATTTTCTCCATTATTGTAAACTATGTTATATTAAGTTGTTTCTTCTCTGTAAACAGTGTAAAATAATAAACTTGAACTTGAACTTGAACAAGGTCTGGAACCCAAAGACATGCAAACTCTTTTATAGTAAAAGCCGCAAGGCTGCTACATTCTTAAATGTATAGTATACCTCTATATCTATATTTATATTTATATTCATTATTTCCAGGTAAAACCGCGAGGTCTGGAAATTATTTTATTGTAATTTTTATATCATTTCTTATATTGTAAATCCGTTGTATTTCTCTGTCAAAAATGAATTATTAAAGTTATTATTAACACAGACTCTACGCCTGTGTTGTGAGATTTGATTAAAGTGCCCCTGTGATAAAAAAATCACTTCCTTTTTTTCTTCAGATTTTGAAAGTGTGTTTGCTTAACCCCTGGCTGGCAACATTTTGAGCTTTCACGTTTATTCAAAGGCCGTTTACTTTTTGAGTGTAAGTTTCGGATTTCACGGTTTCCCACTACTCACCTTCAAAAACTGACCGATTGAACCTCAGAGGGTTGCAGCACGAGAGTTTTGGGCTTTCAGATTTCAAAACTCGCGTTTTAGCAATTGACGTAATTGTCTCCCCGATCCAGCTCTCTCAAGATCTTAAAGTTAGTAATGGCGAACCATTAAATAGGAAAAAACCAGTTAAAGTAAACAGGTGTCATTTTGAAATCAAGGCTTAAAACTTTGGTCGCTTAGTGTTTAGCTAACATAGTTTTAAAATCCAAAGAAAAATAAGGATTGATTTTTTGGTCACGGTAGCTCTTTAACGATTCTATGTACTTATTGACTGAGTGGGAGGGCCGGACGGGAAAATATTTGGCTCCAGGGCATGGCGTACGAGCGAGGTCCGTGCGCCACGACCGAGGGCCAAATATCCTGTCCGGCCCGACCTACACTCAGTCAATAAGCATTTTATCATATGAGCTCTTTACACTATTCATGAGCACTCAGAGGATGAAGTTTGGAAAAAAGAAGTAACAAAACTTTGCCCAGAAATTTAGCTAATATGTTGTTTGCATTTACTTTTATGGATGTAAATAACTTGGATGTTTAAAAGCGACGAAATCCTCTAAAATCGCATCGGACGGAGCACTAAGTGTTGCTACAAGCAGTTGCAAAGAGGTTGAGACACTGAATCGAAAATTGACCTCTTCTTCCCCAGATCCCTTTTCTTCCAGTTCAAAAGAAAAGTCCTAACGCCCCTCCTTCCCCTCCCCCTTTTTCAATGTTGATACCCTTTAGTTTGAATGCCAAGTGGAGGTGGAAACAACTTTGTTTGGGGGGGGGGGGGGGGGGAGGATGCACGGACTTGAATGACACGCATTGTACGGTTATGTCTCAATTCTTTTTGCGACTGCTTCTAGCAGCGCCGTACAGCTTTTTTAGGCCCTGCTCGCGCTAATGTGTACGGCCCTCATACGGGGATTTTCCCAATAGTTTTACAATAAAAGCGCACGCGGGGCCTTAAGGGCCATACATATGGGTTAAATTGACCAAGCGTGAGGTCAAGATGGCTCAGTGGATATTGGCCAAGTTCTTTTTGTGCGTGTTTATGAACCAAGACCAAGTCGAGGTCCATAAACACGCACAAAAAGAACGAGGCCGATATCCAGCCATCTTGACCGAACAATCTTGGTCAATAAAGGAGTGAAAAGCGATGTTGTAGCTCTTCAGTCGAAGACAAAGACAATGGAGAATACTATGCATGAAATGGAATCAGGCTTATCCTTCAGTGAAGTTGAAATGACGAAGCTAAAGAAACGCGTTGAAGAGAACCAGCAGGAGATTAAAGAACTGGAAGACCGCTTATTATACAAGGAAGTTTATGATAGAAGGGAGAACCTGCGTTTTCTTGGCATTCCTGAAGAAGCTGATGAGAATACAAGCAAAGTGCTATATCAATTTGTAGGACAAGCTCAATATCGAGGGATCTCGAGAGATTGAATTCCAACGCGTACACCGGATAGGAAATAAGAGAAGCGGGTCTATTAGACCAATAATTGCCCGTTTTTTGAGGTTTCCTGATCGCGAGAAAGTTTTTCGTAAGGCGATGGAATTAAAAGATGGATTGGATGTTAAAGTCTACACGGACTTTCCAAAAAAAATACAAGATAGAAGAAGGAAACAGTGGTCCAAAATGAAGCGTGCTAGAGAGGCTGGAAAGACTGCTTTCTTCAGTAAACATGAAACAGATAAACTATTTATAAATGGTGTTTACTTTCCCTTTATTGCATCACAAAATAACCCTGCTTCAGTTGAATGAGGAGATTAAGGTTTTGATATTTCTCTTTCATTTTTTGCATGTTTTTTTTTTTCTTTTCTTTTTTTTTTTGAAATACAGTTTGTCGCGGGAGCGGTGAGCTGTACTTAATTTGAATAGTGGCAATCAGAGTTTCAATCCCAATGGACTGCATCTCGGATATAATTATCCGCAGTCTTTTTAATCTGTGTTTTACCTCTTTGTTATTTTTGTCATACTTGTCAGTGTTACGTTATTTATACATTTTAGTTGCCTTACTGCTTTATTTTTACAATGAGAAAATTACGAGCGTTTTGGCGAGGAGGACGTCATTTAAGCTTAAACTTGCAAGCACAAGATGGTCAACGAAAAGCAAAACGTAGATTTTAAATTACTCTCGCTTAATGTAAGAGGGATTCGTTCGCCGTCAAAAAGGAAGGCTATATTTCTTTAGCTGGAGAAACAGAAACAGGATATCATTTTTCTACAAGAAACTTATAGTACACCCGAAGTGGAAAGCACTTGGAAGACGCAGTGGAAAGGTAAGAAGTTCTTTGCTCACGGTACAAACCATAGCTGTGGTGTGATGATTCTTGTCAGAGAAGATCTAGAATTTGAGTAGAAGCCATTAAACGCGGACTGCGAAGGCGGCTACATTTTGTTAGAAGCTGTTGTGCAAGGCTCAAATTATACCTTTGTGAATATTTATGCGCCCAATAAGGTACAGCAACAAAGTGTGTTTTTTAGAAATTTAAATGATGCGCTCGATCTTTTTTGTGGTGACTTTGAAAAGAAGATAATTATAGGTGGTGACTTTAACGTTACTTTTGACCCTAATCTTGACTGTTCGGGCGATACTCCGGCTAAAAAAGACTCAGTCAAGTGTATTCAGGATATGTGCCTTGATTATGACGTGATAGATATATGGAGAGTAAAGATAAAGTTAAACGTCTAACGCTTATCAATGACATTGAGGATGGCGGTCTTAAATACGTATACGTATATATAGTTTACGTCATAGAAAGTGCGGCGTACGGGGTTTTATGCACGAGTTGGTTGTGTCAAAAACCCGAACGAGCGAGGAACGAGCGAGTGAGGGTTTTTGACACAAACAACGAGTGAATAAAACCCCGTACAAAGCACTTTCTATGTCGTGAACTGTTTATTACACATAACATGAGAATTTTCATTAAAATAGTTTTCTGAACGCGAATTAGAAACAAAAACTCACTAACAATAGAACCAAATGCAAATTTAATTTAATTCAATAACAAAGTACGATTTGCACGATTTGCACGAGATGCACGAGTGATTGGCATGGAAACGCCTTTACGCTTTCGTTGATTGGTTATACTTCCACATGTGAAAGAGCTGTACGCCATTCTGATTGGCTGTATAGGCCTTTTTCACATGTGAAAATAAAGCGTATAGATTTGTACAAATGAGCTTTATGGAATAAAATTCTCATGTTATGTGTAATAAATACGTGTACGTATATTATTGTAGAATCAACGCTCTCGTACCATCTCTCCGAGTATGTATTTCCAGAATTAAAGCTCTTTATGAGTTGGAGACTGCTATTTCAAAAAGTGGAAAGAGTTTGGCTTTTCATTTTCAAAAGTGGGGCAAGTATTCTAGACAAGGGCAATAACGTATTTGCAGAAGTGTTCACAACCCTCGCGGCCTCGTCGAAACGTGTTAACTTAATATTCACAGTTTGTTGTTATCAGCTTAGGTAGCCTTAATGTAGTTTGTGCGTGTGTGTGTTGTAGCTTAGTGTTGTCCTAATGTAGTCATTTGTTTTGTTATTACTAAACGTAAACAATAAAAATAAATAAAATACAAAAAAAGAAAAATAATAAAGGATTTATTATATGGGATAAAACTTTGGTCTTGCGGGACCAAGCGAGAAATCCCGAACGGACAAGATAGCTCCATCTTTGCCTTTGAAGACAAACCACTTCCTGCACAAAAAAAGACGAGAAGAAGTACGTTTTCTTCAAACCTTGACCTTGTAGTACTTGTATTTCCATCAGTTTGAGTGTAATCTTTATTCACATAATCCATCTAAGCCTTAGCCCAAGTAATGGAAATGCGCGCATAGAAGGACAAAGAAAAAGTCTGACTAGGGTGGGAAAAATTGCACCATGATGACCTCCTGCATGAGTTTTATGAGGTTTCACTGTTTGGGAAAAATGAAGGTGGCCTCAGTTATCCAAACAGAGTCATTAAGTTGTCTGCCGAGTTGAAGGTCACGGTGATTCGGTCAACGACAAGCCGAACATCAGACAAAAAACATTTGGTATTCACTCTAACTACGTTTTCGCACCTGTCGTTCTCTCAATCAGACACAGCGATGGGTTTATCAATTAGCGATGACAGGTGGCGATCAATTTTTGTAAAAGATAAACTTTCTCTTTGTGGCGAAGTATGTATATATTATAGTGTTTTGGGATTTGAGCCTGTTTTACTTCCATAGGTGGTGTTTGATCGGTTCCGATCGTAACTAATATTCCTTTGAATTCCTAAATCCACGGAAATTTATTCAAACTGTACATTGCGTGCCCAAAACCGGGCCAAAGGGTCGGTAAGTAATTTGACGTCAAACACCTTTACAAAGGCTTACATAAATGACGATAGTGCATGTAAGGGTATAGTTCAAAGAAATATAATTATTTCTTACGGAAAAAGCCGTGTGAAAACGAATCAGAAATCATCGGCGTTACGAGTATTTCTAAACACAAAAAATTAGAGAACAGTTGTATGTGTTTAATAGTTACAGCTGAAATACGCAAGTTATTCCCTTTTAAAATGTGATAAAAGACCGATCCAGTTTCCCACAATTATCTCACGGACACCGAGCTTCACAAATAAGACTTCATGCCAGAAAGTTATCTATGTCTACTCAGGCATCAGAGCGACATTAGTCCTGTGTCCTTTAATTTAAAAGAAAAGGACACGGCTAAGAGTGTCGTGGAACCAGGCCGCCAATGAATGGCTTATGAAGACTTCCTACGTTTTCATTTTTGAAAACGGCCTTTTCTCTCTCTTTGTGGACTTTTTCTCAATTATTCCATGGTTATTCAAACAGAGTGATACTATGTTAAGGCATTTAAATGCACGGGGGATTACTGCGCCTTTCACTAACATGCTGACTCTTTAATTCAAAGGTCAACCGACAAATGCGTTTTTCGCTACCGTCAATCTAATGTTCGCCGGCTCCTCCGAGCTTCCGACTACTGTCGAGCGCGCAGTAATAAAATCACATCGTTGAGCCCAGTTCAGTCAACATAGTCGGAAGCTGGAAGGAGCTGCCGAACATTTGATTGACGGTAGCGAAAAACGCATTTGTCGGTTGACCTTTGAATTAAAGACTCCACATGTTATTGAAAGGCGCAGTAACGTTTAAAAATACCAAGCATGAGATTAAATGCCCTGGAAGGATTATTAAGTGGCCCAAGAGAAAGTGCTGCACTTTGGAATATGCTATGGCTCACCTGACACTTGCCAAACCTTGCCTCGAAGCTACAGAGACTGTATCGTCCTCTGCCATCACGGAGAGATTCTCAATACACTGCAATGTTAAAAACAAAATAACCCTACCTTTTATTAGCAATATTTAACGAATGGCCTGAGTGTACCTTTCACAGATCGCGACTCGGAATTCATGATTTAATTCACTCTTAACGCACCAGAAACCAATGACAAACAGACCTAAAATTCAGCAGCAAAATATGGTTTCCGTCAAATCTGTCAAAAGGGGGTCTGAGCTTAATCTTAATGACATTAGCCTTTCTCTTCGAGATAGGACTTCGCAGTTTCGCAGCAATGAAACATATTTCTAGTAACGTAACAATGGGTAAAGTAAATCAATTCGACTTCCTCTAGTAATTCATCTTGGTAGTTAATTTATGCACGATTAAACAACCACGTTAATGTATTTCGAAAGCCAGCTGACTGCATCTCGTTCACCGGAAGTTAGAAGAGCGCAGAAGAAACGGTTATTTATCTTCACAAGTTACTACGCAACCTATGATATTATAATAATTCACTGTTTAGTAATTTGAGAGAACGAATTCGCCTGGCAAAGCAAGACAAAAACCTTTTAGGCAACAGGAACTGGAACGTAATTACATGTTTTGCTTACGTGTTCACTGATACATCGAGAGACGTGATTTTCAGAGTTTAAAATTGTAAATACAACTACAGCTAGGTTTTTTTCGAGGAGAGATCAGGTGAGAAAATATCGATTTCATAAAACAGTCAGAATTGAAGAGTTCTGTAGTCAAAATTCCGTTTTTCATCCTGTTTTTCTTAGTTATTTCGTTTGCAAAACATTGCTATGCTAGGAAGAAAAATAGCCAGCGTTGTGGATACAGATCAGATCGAAACGGACAATTGCCATGCTTTTGCAATTTTTGGCCATGAAAGGAGCTAAGCAAATCAAGAACTGATGAATTTTGCAAACTGCTATATTTCACAATAAAGGTAACAAAAATTCCAAATTATGATCACCATTTCAATGTCGTTCTTATACCATTGTTGAGCGACTTTTTTTATCAACAATAAGTGACATTTATTCCAAATTGGAAATACTAAACTATATTTGAATTAAATAAATATTCGCAAAATTCCTTACCGGTTTCAGTCTTGCAAGGGTTATTCTCAAATTCTCTGTATTGATATAAAGGCTCACTCGAATAACGTTTGTAACACAGGTAGCATTTTCCATAGGTCGGTTTAATTATAGATCACGAACACGAATTTGTGCTATAAATATCAAAGAAACGTTTGAGCGTCATTCGTGGGCCGTGTGTTTATTTAGTCTTACCACGTTCTGACGTCATGTGCATCTGATAAAACGTTCAACATATATTTCGCAATACCTCTCGGGTTGTATGAGCTTATTTTTCTTTTTTCTCTGTTTTTTGTCCTAGTTTTCCTCTGTCGTGCCCTTCATTGAAACGGTTGAAAAGCTAAACTGCAAATTATTTCAAGCGGAGGTTGTCTTGAATGA
>NC_090870.1:24198310-24205810 GCF_036669935.1 Montipora foliosa | reverse complement strand
TTTGACCAAGTGCCCTCCACTACTACGCAAGAAAATTTGATCATTTTAACCACTTAAATTCTGCATAGTGAGACAAAAGTAAAACGGAACGTTACCTTCAACTCATTTCAATGGTAACGCTGGTACAGTAATACACAAAAAAGGTGAGCTTGCGTTTTCAGCAGTGAGTAACTTATATACCTTGTCGGATAAAAATCTGGTTGACATCAAGCAGCATCTCGCAGCCTTCCACAATTTGCCGCTCAATGGAAAGATTTTTGCGAATATTCTCAGTTTCACTGACCTCGTCATGCATCACCTACAAGAAAATAAGCACCATAGTCTATAAATAATCGCAGTTTTCACATGACGTAACGGCTGCCATGTTGGCATCTCCAAACAAACAAATGGCGGCTATGTTGGTGTCCCGATCTAATCCGGCCTCCGGGAATTGAACTCTATTATTAAGTAAAAACATGGCTGTTGATCACATCAGTGTAAACCAACAATAGAAGATATGAAAGTCATATTTTTAACCTGCAGAGAGAACATCTGAGCGCTTACTTAAAGGAGAACTGAAGGCTAGAAGATCTTTTTTTGTGTGTTTCCTATTATTGTCGAAATATAACGTCTTTTCCCTAAAAAAAAACAGGAAAAATCCTTGAAAAGCTTTGAATTTGCCCGAAAACCTTGGTTGTTTATCCAATTCGAACGCTCCAATTTTGTTTGCTTTTTCTTCCGGTTACCTCCAAAAAAGGAATGTCTGCCGCCATGTTGTGACATCATTGTGCACAACACAAGCAAGCAGCTGGGTTTCACCAACTGTGTTTTCACTGAAATCTTCTGTTATCGTGTAAGTCTCAACATAGCACTCCGCTTTCTTCGTCGTTAATACACGTAAGTTTATAGCAGGACTTGATCCATATTTTTTCGAACCAATGCGAGAAAGTTCAGGATCCGAGGAAGACTAAGGAAGGGGAAATACGACTTGGTGCAGCTGTGATTTCGCGTGAACTGGGAGTCCGGGACAGCAAGAAAAGGAATGTATCTGCTGCTGCGAGATAGAGGAAGCTATGACCAAAATCTCAGGTGAATTGATTGTATTCAAAAGGTAATAAAGACAACTTGATTACTACGAGATTCTGTTGGCTGCTGTTGTTTTGTCTGTCATTTCGATTCACTTTGACAAACTTTAGTTTACTGACATCCAGTGATACTCATAGTTCTTAACTAACAAATCTACATATAAACTTAATATCTATTTAACTTAGATGTGCCAGAAGATCAAGCTATTCGTTGTGTAACGCAGCATTCTAGCTTTTCGACCATGTGATAAGTGCTACAAACTGCCATCGTGGGTCTGAGTCAAGCACATGGATTGTGAGCGCTGCGAGAAATGAACAACATGTATGTAAACACATAACTCTGTTCGTAGTTTTGCGAATTTTCAAATTTAAATTAAGGACGGTGCCTACTATTGTTATTGTGCATACGTTCTGCGCATCTCGAGATACTCCAATTCACCTTTATCACGCGGTGGCCATTTTGGAGTCCGTGGGGAATAAAGGCTTTGTCTTTGCATTGTCTTTGCCCGTCCAGCCTCACACTGAATGAGAGGTTCGACGGGCAAAATCTTTTGTTTGGACATTGAGTGATATGGGTCTATTTCCTATGGGTGGTGCTTATCAATACAGGGATATTTTTGCGCGGTTCAAAACCATGCAGAGAAAGCAGAACTTAGCAAGTGCTCTTGGTATCCAAAAAGAAAATTGGGGGTAACCATGTATTTTTCAGAGATAATTATAATTCAATTTGGAAAAGAACGCCATACATTGCTTTGTATTTCAAAGCTTTTTACAAATATTGTTGATTAATTATCTTCGAAAAATGCGTGGCTACCCTCAATTTTCTTTTTGGATTTCAATAACACCGGCGCCGGGTTTGCCAATGAAATCTCCCGAATAAAGAAAACATAGCTTAATAACTGGGTGTAAATGGAATCGATGGAGACACACAGTTAACATTTCATCAATTACATGTAATTGTCGCATTGACCGCTGTGGCCACGACACCTTCAAAACAGGAGGGTTCGAAATGATCCGAACAGATGTGACAGTGCTGGATATTCGGATGACCCATTCTCTGAGAAGAACTTCATTTTAAACAGGGAAACGATGAAAACTTATAACTTTTTTTGGTGTCTGAGAGTTTTATTAGAACACTTACAATAACGCACTGAACCATTCTTCAAGTTTCCCGTGTTCAAACAAGTGTGCGCAATGACGTCACGCTTAGGTCCCAGTACAGCCAAAATGGCGGACTTCCATCGAGTGATCAATACGGATCTCTCTGGCCTCATAAAGACGTCAAAATGTAAGGAACCTCTCAAAGACTCAAATGTTTCCTTTTAATAAGTCAGGCACTACAAATTTGGCGAAGGAAAGAGCGAGGCTTCCGGGTAAACATTCGATCAGACATTGAGAAGAGTCGGAGATTTAGCTCGCGAAATGCGAAAAAAATACAGAGTTCCTATCTGGAATTTACGTTTTTCCCAGAAGAAGAGAAACTACAGTTGTTGAATGGAAGCTGCCCTCGATAGTTTCGCACATTTGGGGTTGTTACTTCGGTTAACACATCCATATGCCGTGCCATACTTTCCACGATAAAATTAGGCCAGACAAACCTCAAATTAGTGGAAAAAAGCGAAGAAAACAGTCAAGAAGCAAGAAATCACAGAGTCCTTCGATAAAAACATTCTCACTTTGACCCGAAAGCCTCGTTTTCGCCCCTTCTGAAAATAACACCGCTGAGACGTGAATTCGCTTTTTTCCCATCCCCATAATGCAATACGTTTTGGGGGGGGGGTTCTTTACATAAAAACAATACAAAATTATTTACTATTGGGACTGTATCATGCTTCAATGAACTGGATATCCATTGTTTTAATGCAAATAACCCCCCAAAATGAATTTTATCATGGGATTTGTAAAAATAGCGAATTCTACTCTTTGATTGCACTCCCGTGATAAAACGGCTACGTTGGCTCCAATAGAAAAATGGAGCCCTATTTTAAATAATAATAGAGTCAAAATCCTAAAAGCCATTTTCGCTATTGTATTGTGACGTCTGATGCAATCAAAGAATAGCATTTTAAATATTTTGTAAATTTTTGCAGCTGTATTTAAGGCAGACAAGGCTTTACAGAGGCTTACCGTGGAGAGGTCTTCCAGAACGCTCTGGGCATACTCCAGCGTATTTCTTTCCACGTGATCATGAGGAGTGAGGGCAAGAAGATCATGTAAGGTGATAATGTATGCAGGGACCTTAAAAAAAATACAAAAGCAATGATACAGTAATGTTCAGTTGAGTTAATAAGATTTTAGATATTTTGCCAATCAATATGTGTGGTTATGCCACACAACATTAATCTTGGCATTTCTTTCTACCGAAAGTTAATCATTACATTAGAACACCTCGCATAACACTTCACGACCAAAGCCAAAAACAAAAAGAAAATATCACTTAAAACCACGATTCAGTAATCAAGTGGGCATTAAACGTATTTATTACGTCAGTTTTCTCTGAGGAAACTGTTTAATGTTTTTTTATGGACTCTGCATGTCGAGTTCGTTGGCTGAATCTACTCGGAAAGAGGGCGGCCAAACAACTGAGCTTCATACTTAAAGCCACACTTTGTGCTGGATATCAAAATTGGGATTGTATCTGATTACCCTTGCATTTCCGGACATAAAGTGGAGAGAATGGTCGATACGAAAACTGAGAACTGACGAATTGTGCGAAATAATTATTTTTATATGTGTGTAATATCGCAAAAGAATATCAAAATGTGTTTTCCACATTATCAAAGAAGAGACATCAATTTTACAACATCTTATGTAACATGACAAGCAGGTGCAAACATAAGGAAAATTACGATGTCGGGAAATAAACTTTATACTGTAAGGGCCAAATTATACCAAACATGATTGACGCAAACTGCTAGCAATGAAAATCAAAGTCGCAGAAAAAAAACACATTGAAAGATTTAGAGCAGGAAGAACAATGATACTACGAGAAGAAAAAAAGGCCACATCACTTCTTTGTAATTAAGTTTCTCCTTCACTCAAGTTTCGAGTGAATCGCTTTATTGAGGTCACCGTAAACAAAAACTATGCCATTACCAAAAAAACAACTGATGGTCATGAAAGTAAGAATCGAACCCTCAAAACCTCGAACGTATTTGTAAGCTGTCTAAAAATGAGAAGCAAATAAAAACCTGGAAGTAATTTAATTGAAGTTTTCGTCAAACGATTAATTCTAGCATTCAACCAGGCCGAGGAAAACACACAAAGACAAGAAATCACAACATAAATCGCAACATGGCACCGGTGTTAATGCGTATTTGAAAAAATATGAAATGAAAATAAAAAAGACAAGCCAGTTTTATGCTTATTCGACGAATCGATGCATAAACAGTAGTCTTTTGTAGAGAATGTATCCGTGTACTTACTCGTGCGAATTCCAAGTAGTACCACTAAATCCGATACACCAAAGAGAGCCAAAACAACTCTTCAAATGTAAAGATCTTTGGACTGCGATGTGAAAATCGATCGTCAAGTCACCAGGAAAGACTATGGAATGGACAGTCAAGCCACAAATAAACAACGGTCACATTTCTAGCCTTCAAACGCGTTTCACGTTTTAAATTCATAACAAATTTGTTATCAATTACAAAAAAGTCACAGACTTACGACTTACGTAACAAACAATACCGTTTATGCAACAAAAAACATCGACAACTTCATGAAAAGGAAAAAAAAATCGCGGGATTGGATTATCGGATTAAAATTCGATATCTAATTCTTTGTTAAGATCTAAACGACAAGAATTCAATTTCCCTGCAGGGCCATACATTGAATTGGCATTGAATGAATAACTTTCGTAGCGTCGGATGAACCAGGAGGTTCAATCAGTTAGTCATCCATTAGGCAAAAAAAAAAAAACAAACGCACCATTAAAAAACGCTTTTAAAAGGAAATGCAAGAAACGTTTAGCAAGTGAAGAACTTATGTAATAGCCAAGCGAAAAGGGCTGAAGAAAAAAAACACTTTTGTTTCGATGTTGATTACATAGTAATGAAAAATACTCCATTCTGACTGGCTGCGAGAAATGCAGTTTCCAGGTAACAGAGTGCAGAAGAGTTATAGAAGTAATATACCAAGCATTCTGATTGGTCTATGAAAAAAAAACTCAGACGGCCAATTAAACACGAGCCCTGGATAGCGCAATTTATGGCGCAATTGGTGCATTAGTTGTGCTCAACCATTTCGAATGTTATTTTTCCATGTATATTATTTAATACGTAATCACATGAGTTTCCTCGTACAATTTGGAATAACTAAGCACTTGCAATTTTTTCAAAGACTACAAATCGCACTCGCCAATTTTGTTCGTCTTTGCAAAAATTTACTGGCCATGCTAATTTATTGCAAATTGCACGACAAATCATACGATTACCAATAGGGAGTTTAAGAAACCACAACGGCTACGGCGACGAAAACGTCACTTCACTTCGTGCATGCCAGGTTCTTAATGTCCCAGCTATCATGAAGCGGAATTTTAACGAAAAAGGAGCGACAAACGAGAAAAAAATCTGTTTTTGTTATTTTTGCAGTGTTATATAGAAACAGGCTTCAGCTGAACACAGCACTGAGATGACAGGAAAGGAACTTTATTCAAGTGTCTAGTCGTTCTAGCGCTGGAGCACTAATTGGGTACACTGTAAACTGAAATTAACAATCAACGTTCATAAAGTTAAATGTTGGTTTTTGAGGAGAGGGGAAAACCGGAGTACCCGGAGAAAAACCTTTCAGTGCATGGTGCACAGTAGAGAACCAACAAACACCGAGTCTGGGAATCGAACCCAGGCCGCATTGGTGGGAGACGAGTGATGTCACCACTGCGCCATCCCAAGGTACCCACAGGTACGCGCCAAATCAAGGTTACTGCCTCGGTTACTCAGTTATTGGGATCTTAAGATTTCTTTTAATTTAGTCACTCATATGACGACACAAATACACTATCTACACTGCATTACACAACGTAACTACAGACATGCTACAATGTATTACCTCTAGTATGACAAATTACATTTTCACACTGACTACATTAACGAAGTCCCCCGCATAAAAGAATCAAATAAAACCCAGATTACTAACACACATTGTGCAATAAGACTTTTATCTTATTATAGGAAATTAAAAATGCACGTTGACAACGCGAAGAAAATTCACGTTACACTAAATTAACGCGATTTTTTCTAAAGTTGAGTTTACATTGCATTAAATTAACGCGAATTTTTCGATAACCAACTTGCTTTACTTACTGCGATTTTCATAATTCTGCGAACTCGCACTTTACATTTCTGAACGCCACACTGCGTTTTGGCTTTCGTTAATAAAACCTTCCAAGACAAGTCCACGGATCAGTGTTTCTAAGTTTTTTTTACAGCCGAAAATTTTGAAGCCTAACTAGACCCTATCAATTCAAAAGATCTTTCAAAGCCTCTCAGTTTGTTGCAGTAATACGAAATTGCTGCACTTACAAAATCTCAACATACATATGTCTCATGGAGAAAAAGAAGCATTTACAGTAGTTAGCTTTTAGGGTTGCTCAAATGGATCTAGTGAGGAACTAATATGGTTTTGTAATGAAATAAAGATGCTTTTAAATAACAATGTTGTATAATGGCGTGCATTAAATTTACATCGACAATAATTAAGAAACATTAAATTAACGCGAATTTTGTAAAATTTCCTATAATAAGGTATACTTAGAATTACGTAAACAGTGTACATATATAGTACTGCCCACTTGCGATAATAACTTGACAGAGATTGATGTGCAGTTGCGATTTCTTTGAGAATTTCAAGTTTCTCTTGGGTCTATAAGTAGAAAAAAGCTCAGAAAGTTTTATTCACCTCCGCGAAGGCTTGTTCAGAAAATGCGAATATTTTGCGATTGATATGCAATGCCTGCCAATGATTTGTCCTATCATACCAGCCTAAAGTATGTGGATAACTTTATGTTTCCACCTTTTTTCACCAGCAGCCAGTTTTGTGAAAAGGTCCAAAATTTGACGGTGGTAACACATTGTCAACTTATCAGTGAGTGACTTAAAGTTTGGTCCTCGGCGTTACATGAGTTACAAGTAGAGTCTCCTGTAAAGTTGTCCCGAGAAAGTGTGGCGCGGGTTGCGAACACATTACAAATCCCTTTGTATTGAAACATTATCTCCACTTCGAAGTGAAACGGCCATGTAGACGAGAAAGTCGCATTTTATGTGCGAGACCGAGGCACGCATAATTAGAATTTCCCGCATTCATTTCACTTCACCTCCTGGACAGTTTGAGTACTTTGCACTACCGCGTAACTTCTACCCTGCGAGCGGAGTCTCTTTCGATCTTCCTAGATAAGTCAGGATGAGGAAAGTAGACTCTGCTCGCCGCAACCACATTCCGT
>NC_090870.1:24180810-24193310 GCF_036669935.1 Montipora foliosa | reverse complement strand
TGGCAACAACATGTCAAACAAGTCACCTGTTGAATAAACACTTGGCATATTGTATAGCATGTCTACTGTAGTTTCCGTAAAAGGACGCCCTTTCGTAAATCTAGTACCCATAATTGATATTAGATTTTTATACTCCAGTCCTCTTATTGGTCATTCAAGTAATTACACCGCCACAGTATAATTGAAGAGAGTTTCGATGAAGACCATGCATTCTACTGCAATTTTTTTAAGTGCATCGAATGGATATAATAATGCCTCCATTTTTCGTATACAATACTTAAAACTACTCAGTCTTCAGAGGGTGTTTCAATGCTCAAAGCCATCGCTGAAAATTGCCGTAAATGCATCATTCGATGGAAACTCGCAATTTTGAAACAACGCCAAGTTGAAGCATGCAAGCTGGTGTTTTTCTGAATTGAGGCAAACGAGAAAACCCGCCTTGGAAAACTAAAGTACAAAAACACATCCTCAGAAGCGTTTTCTTTATATTTTTAAGCTAGGGGGCCAAGCTGGGTTTGATAGCTGTCCTTTTTTTCACGCAAAAAGGCCTTAAACATCTCTAAAGTACTCGTCACTGAAAGCCAACACAGCGAAATCAGTAACCTTTATACTCACCCAACACTAAGGTAGGCCAGCTTTCCATACGGGTGTGAAGCCCTTTCAGAAAGATTTGATGCAAAAAAAGAATTGTTTCACTGCAATTAATGGAAAAACACCAATCAAAAACGCCAATTTTCCAATAAGCAGCCCCCGGATAAAAATGATGTGATTGCTCTGCCAAGCAATAAGGGTAATGTGCTTACGAGATCAATATATCATAACCCCATATGGAACATATCTTTGCTGTTGGTTTGTTTTGGGCTTTTCAAATCATACTGAGGATATCATCAAAACCGTGATAGTTTTCAAGTGAGTCATGGCAATAACTTTATCTTTATCTCAACTGAACTGAAAGACTTTTATTTATAGTTTTACGAGTTTGTCTCATAAACGTGGCCCATGCTTAAAATCAGGAGAAAATACATCAGTGTTACTGAAATGTCACTTGTTACATGATTAATCGTTATTCATTCATTTTATGTTTCTGCAATCAATGATAAGTTCTTCGCGAAGTTAAATCCCTATATAGCGAGGCTGCAAATTAGAAAGTTTTATACCCCTACCGTCTCCCAATAGTTATTTTTAAATTTGTTGTTGCAATTTTATCTTAACTTAAGTTTCACCCTTTTTATCAGTTTTATCGCCTCAGGATATATTTTAAGTGTTTCATGGGCTTTTATTTAATTTATTTTTCATATCTAGCTTTAGACTTATTACTATACCTATTTAGAAAGATGCAACTGACTTCTTCATGGCTTAATGGAGGCTTTTTGGAGCTCGCAGCCATTTTAAGAGGCCTGAAGAAACACGACACAAGCGTGGAGAGATTTTGTACGTATTCACTTTCAGTTTCCACCAGCTGAAAACAGAGGGAGTTCCTTTGACGCATACTCTCTGCATGAGGCGATCGAATGTAATTTTGCACGATACTGTGCCAGCGACGTCGGCAAAGCCAGCCTCGAATCAGACTTTGAACTGTTAAGAAGTGATTTTCAGTTTGTTGTTTTTTAGATCAAACCTCTTTACTTAGGCCAGTCACGTGACAGACACAAACACTGAAATAAACCAATTATCATAAAGCAAATTTCTGCGACCGGAGAAAAGCGGAATAAAGGCTGCAACCAAGTCATGATTGGTCTTGCTTCTGCCAATGATTGGCTGAGAAGGTGGTCCATATGTTAGCTCATCATCACAAAATCTTAACAAACCAACAGACAAACGGATATTATTGTACATACTGCTTTCAACACTCAATTTAACATTTAAGTTTTCAATTTTGAAGTCCATATTAGAGTCAATATAGCTTAACTTTTATTTTATAGAGGCTACAAAATCCATTAAGGTGATCAGTTCTCAACATACTTCAATGCCCAATACAATATTAATTTTAATTTACTGTGGAAGTGTCACCAAGTTTACAAAGAGTTTTCAGTTGATTTTTGAGTTTGTTTTTTACTCTATAAAAGAGTTTTCATTTGGGGTTCATATAGGAGACACTTACGTGCTACTACGACCAAAAATCATTTCTTCTTTTTCTTTCAAAACACGAAGTGACCCAAGTTATACGCCTTGATTTAAAAAAGGCACCTGTTTATTTAACAGGAATTTTCCTATTTAAGGGTCCACCATTACTAACTTTGAAATCTTGAGAGAGCTGGATTGAGGAGAAATTGGCATCAAAGATTCACGCACATGTACGTGACTGAATTAATATGCAGCAAGGCAGTTTCGGGCTTTCAGACTTGTAAACTCGAGTTTTGCATATATAAGAAGCTGCATTTACATGCTGAAATTTTAAGCTAGTGAATAAATGATGTCACTTTTCCCTAGATACAACCCTCTGTGGTCCAATTGGTCAGTTAAAAACTCACACTCAATGTAAAAAGCCTTTGGATAAAAATCAAAGCTCAAAAATTTTGGCCATACATGTACAAACACACTTTCAAAATCTGAAAGCCGAAAGGAGGTGAGTTTTTTTAATCATAGTAGCACTTTAAAAGATGACATATAATAGGATCTTAATTATGTAAACATTACATGCATGGCAAGGACTTCCAAGTTAAAATATTCTAAAGTTAGTCATGATTTTCAGTTGACAAGGGTTAGTACAAAAATTGTCCGGCTAGAAATTATTGAAAATAAGCAATTTTCTCAGGAGACTGTTACCCAAATCTGATAACTGCATACAAAAAGATTAACTTTTCATTAACTTGTTTTACGCGTCTTAAGGCAGGGATTAAATATCATTTATCTGAAATCAGTTTGATGACATGAATGGTTATTTTGAAGTGCTTATTGCCCTTATCTGGGATAATTGTAAGCGACGATGTCTCAGACAGACACATGAACAAATTCACAGTTGTATATTACCTTCTGTGATATTTTTTATTTCTTCACTCTCTTTCCATCTCTTGCCTCAACTGTCTTTTGCTTTCGAAGAGTTGCAAAAAAAAAAAAAACCTAAAAGCAAATCTCGCTTTATTACTGAGTACATAAACCCCTCACAGTTTTCTACTAAAATTATGTCCCAGAGATTGCCAGCTGATAATGTAAACAAATTTATTGGCTTGCAGACAAGCTCATAACACCAAAACAAAACCTTTTCAGTCAAGGATGTATTATTTCCTAAAATCCAGCTGGAAGAAAACTTAACCATTACTTTTTTTTAATTTTAGGATTGCAATAAAAACTTTTTATTCAAGTTTCGGTGCTGATCTTTAAATTTAATTTCACAGTAAATGAATTCTGCAAATGAACATGTAACATTTGTCCAACATGTTATTTGCATCTATTTGCGAAGGGCGGAAAGTGAATGATATTGTCATTTGCCATGTGATATCTCATATGGAAGTGATGACCGCATTCTAAAAAAAAGGGCTTCGATGCCGCATTTAAAGAGAAATTTTAACGCAAGTAATCACTACCGAGAACGTCAATTACAACGGCCAAAATGTGGATGTCGAACGCGCAGCGAAGTTAAGTTCACGCCACAAACGCTTATTATTGAGAGAAAGGACATCGTACTAAATAATGACAATTTCAAGACGATTTGTGCAGTGTTTTGGATTTGACATACCTTGAAATAAAGTGATACTTTCGGAACATTGCGTGACGTTTAGCATTCACCATACATAATTCATTTTCAACTTGTTACAAGGGATATGACCCATAAAAAAAGAGGGAAATATAAATAGCAAAGACAGTTTAAACTCCTGGGACAAAAAAAAGAGCAAAAAACTGTACTCTGATTTTAGGAACTCCGCGGAGGAAGAGGCCCGAGTAACCACGAGTAACCACGAGTAACCACGAGTAACGAGTAAATAATTTAACAAGTATCTTTATTATAATAATCTTAATTTAATCTGGTTACTCGTGGTTACTCGTGGTAAAATGAGTGGTAAATGAAAAAATTCTTTTTTATTTACTCCCAAAACATTCATTCACATTCATTTCCCACCAAAACCAGCTCTGCAAAGCATCTGCGACAAGGTGGAAAGTCTTTTTGCACCGACGTAGCAATTTGAGCGTGGAAAGTAAATGTGTTCCCCGGCTGTAACAGCCACCATGTCTGTTTCGCGTTCATCTGCGACACCACACCACTTCGACCAACAAAATCGGCTTCTTCTGATGAATGGAGTTAGAGGCATAACCCTTTAACAAATCCATACTTTAACGCTACTGACAAATAGCGTATTAAAGAAGGCAAAAAAGACAGGTCCTTTGCACTTACGTCACAATCTTCGCTTCGCACAGGACAACGCATTTTTTTTTCGCTCGAAAACGAGAATAAAAACGAGAATCCGCAATTTTTTTTTTACCTGTAAAAAGTCTTTCACTCATGTGGTCATATTGACGGACAGACTGGACTATAGGTGCCCGTATATAAAGGTATAAAGGAAGTTTTCTAAAAAGACAATCGGCGACAAAATTAGTTGAGACAAAATTAGTTGAGCCAACAGAGCACACTGGCAACGACACATTCATTGTTTGCAAAGAAAAAAACTGTCCAGAAAGTACGTTTCCGGGATACCCCTCCCTCCCCCACCCTAATCCATGTTGTACCGCTGTCGACAAGGCTCGTAGAAAACAGAAAAAAACAACATTGTCCCGGGGGGTGCGGGGGGGGGGGGGGGGGGGGCGCCGCCGAGCTTGAAATCGACTCTAAAGGATAAGAGTGTCTCAACAATTTTGACGCCGATTGTCTGTATGAAAAAAAACTTTGTATGAAGTGTAATGACGACTTCTGATAAGCGTTTTTTTTTTTTTTAATATATGAAATATACACATTTCAATATAGCGTTTTTATGCGTTGTCATGTCATATAGGAATCAGAACATATATTAATCACATTTTTTTTTATTACGGTGATGTAGCAGTCACTGGTATGATTGCAGACATTTCAGTGTCGAACATGGTTTTTTCACACAGACATTTCAACATCGAACATTTTCTACGAGAACATGGGCTAAGCATGTATAACGCTTGCCATCTATTTGCGAAGGGCGGAAAGTGAATGATATTGTCAGGGAAGTGTGATATCTCACGGGCTTCGATGTACCGCATTCTAAAAAAAGAGAAATTTTAAAAAAAAGTAATCACTACCGAGAACGTCAATTACAACGGCCAAAATGTGGATGTCGAACGTCGCAGCGAAGTTTAAATTCACGCCACAAACGCTTATTATTGAGAGAAAGGACATCGTACTAAATAATGACAATTTCAAGACGATTTGTGCAGTGTTTTGGATTTGACATACATACCTTGAATAAAGTGATACTTTTTCGGAACATTGCGTGACGTTTAGCATTCCCTTTTGAAATTCACCATAATTCCATTTCAACTTGTTACAAGGGACATGACCCATAAAAAGAGGAAAAAAAAATAGCAAAGACAGTTTAAAATATAAATGGGACAGTTTAAAAAGAGCAGCAAAAAGTGCTGTAGCAAACAACATGCTTTTACTCTGATTTTAGGAACTCCGCGGAGTGGCCACGAGTAACCACGAGTAACCATAACAAGTAAATAATTACATTATCTTTTTATAATAATCTTTTTTATTACTCGTGGTTACTCGTGGTTACTCGTGGTAAAAATGAGAAAATATTGTTTCTTTACTCCCAAAAAATTCATTTCCCCCCAAAAACCAGCTCTGCAAAGCATCTGCGACAACAAGGTGGAAAGTCTTTTTGCACCGACATAGCAATTTGAGCGTGGAAAGTAAATGTGTTCCCCGGCTGTAACAGCCACCATGTCTGTTTCGCGTTCATCTGCGACACCACTTCGACCAACAAAATCGGCTTCTTCTGATGATGATTGGAGTTAGAGGCATAACCCTTTAACAAATCCATACTTTAACGCTACTGACAAATAGCGTATATAAAGAAGGCAAAAGTGAAAAGTGGTCCTTTGCACTTACGTCACAATCTTCGCTTCGCACAGGACAACGCATTTTTTTTTTTCGAAAACGAGAATAATAAACTATCCGCAATTTTTTTTTTAGACCTGTAAAAAGTCTTTCACTCATGTGGTCATATTGACGGACAGACTGGACTATAGGTGCCCGTATAAAGGGTATAAAGGAAGTTTTCTGAAAAACGAAATCGGCGAAAAAATAGTTGAGACACTTTGCCAACAGAGCACACACTGGCAACGACACACACATTGTTTGCAAAGAAAACTTGTCCAGAAAGTACGTTTCCGGGATACCCCCTCCCTCCCCCCCCCCTAATCAATGTTGTACCGCTGTCGACAAGGCTCGTCGTAGAAAACAGAAAAAAAAACAACATGTCCCGGGGGGGGGCGGGGGGGGGGGCCATTTGCGCCGCCGAGCTTGAAATCGGGAATGACTGTGTATAGAGATGTAATGTCCATGGTGAAAATAAGTTTGTCTTGGCCGGAGAAATTGAAATCGCGGAAAATTTGTAGTGCGTGTGTACTGTCTTTAATGTATGATGGCAAAGATTTGACGATAGGCGTCATAATCCTGTCTAAGTAGCTAGAAATGAGTTCGGTGGGGCAACTACAGGCAGAAACGATAGGGCGACCTGGGTTGTTGGGTTTGTGAATTTTAGGCAAGAAGTAAATGCACGAAGTTCTAGGGGTGTTGATGATGAGATTAGTGGCAGTGTCCGGTAATTCTTGATTAACTATAAGATTTTGAATGGTGTCTTTGACAAGTTTTTGATTTTGGAAGTGAGATCTTTAGGGATTTTGGCATAAAACGAGGTATCCGAAAGTTGCCGCAAAGCTTCTTTTTGGTAAAGGTAAAGGTCGGACCGCCAAACAACTACCGCGCCGCCTTTGTCGGCCGATTTGACAACTATGTCGTTGCGTTTACTAAGATTTTTAAGCGCGCCGCCCACTCTTCCGAGGAAAGGTTGGAAAATTTAGTGTTGCGATTGAATTTGCGCCGGGTTTGCCACTGAAATCTCCCGAATAAAGAAAACATAGCTTAATAACTGGGTGTAAATGGAATCGATGGAGTCACACAGTTAACATTTCATCAATTACATGTAACTGTCGCATTGACCGCTGTGGCCACGACACCTTCAAAGCAAGAGTGTTCGAAATGATCCGAACAGATGTGACAGTGCTGGATATTCGGATGACCCATTCTCTGAGAAGAACTTCATTTTAAAACAGGGAAACGATGAAAACTTATAACTTTTTTGGTGTCAGAGTTTTATTAGAACACCCACAATAACGCACTGAACCATTTTTCAAGTTTCCCGCGTTCAAACAAGTGTGCGCAATGACGTCACGCTTAGCTCCCAAGCCTTCTATAGTACAGCCAAAATGGCGGACTTCCATCGAGTGATCAATACGGATCTCTCTGGCCTCATAAAGACGTCAAAATGTAAGGAACCTCTCAAATACTCAAATGTTTCCTTTTAATAAGTCAGGCACTACAAATTTGGCGAAGGAAAGAGCGAGTCTTCCGGGTAAACATTCGATCAGACATTGAGAAGAGTAGGAGATTTAGCGCGCGAAATGCGAAAAAAACTACAGATTTCCTATCTAGAATTTACGTTTTTCCCAGAAGAAGAGAAACTACAGCTGTTGAATGGAAGTTGCCCTCGATAGTTTCGCACATTGTTCGGTTAAACATCCATATGCCGTGACGATAAAATGAGGCCAGACAAACCTCAAATACTGGAAAAAAAGCGAAGAAAACAGTCAAGAAGCACGAAATCACAGAGTCCTTCGATAGACACATTCTCACTTTGACCCGAAAGCCTCGTTTTCGCCCCTTCTGAAAATAACACCGCTGAGACGTGAATTCGCTTTTTTCCCATCCCCATAATGCAATACGTTTTGGGGGGTTCTTTACATAAAAACAATACAAAATTATTTACTCTTGGGACTGTATCATGCTTCAATGAACTGGATATCCATTGTTTTAATGCAAATAACCCCCCAAAATGAATTTTATTATGGGATTTGCGTAGAAATAGCGAATTCTACTCTTTGATTGCACTCCCGTGATAAAACGGCTACGTTGGCTCCAATAGAAAAATGGAGCCCTATTTTAAATAATAATAGAGTCAAAATCCTAAAAGCCAGTTTCGCTATTGTATTGTGACGTCTGATGCAACAAAGAATAGCATTTTAAATATTTTGTAAATTTTTGCAGCTGTATTTAAGGCAGACAAGGCTTTACAGAGGCTTACCGTGGAGAGGTCTTCCAGAACGCTCTGGGCATACTCCAGCGTATTTCTTTCCACGTGATCATGAGGAGTGAGGGCAAGAAGATCATGTAAGGTGATAATGTATGCAGGGACCTTAAAAAAAATACAAAAGCAATGATACAGTAATGTTCAGTTGAGTTAATAAGATTTTAGATATTTTGCCAATCATATGTGTGGTTATGCCACACAACATTAATCTTGGCATTTCTTTCTACCGAAAGTTAATCATTACATTAGAACACCTCGTATAACACTTCACGACCAAAGCCAAAACAAAAAGAAAATATCACTTAAAACCACGATTCAGTAATCAAGTGGGCATTAAACGTATTTATTACGTCAGTTTTCTCTGAGGAAACTGTTTAATGTTTTTTTATGGACTCTGCATGTCGAGTTCGTTGGCTGAATCTACTCGGAAAGAGGGCGGCCAAACAACTGAGCTTCATACTTAAAGCCACACTTTGTGCTGGATATCAAAATTGGGATTGTATCTGATTACCCTTGCATTTCCGGACATAAAGTGGAGAGAATGGTCGATACGAAAACTGGGAACTGACGAATTGTGCGAAATAATTATTTTTATATGTGTGTAATATCGCAAAAGAATATCAAAATGTGTTTTCCACATTATCAAAGAAGAGACATCAATTTTACAACATCTTATGTAACATGACAAGCAGGTGCAAAACATAAGGAAAATTACGATGTCGGGAAATAAACTTTATACTGTAAGGGCCAAATTATACCAAACATGATTGACGCAAACTGCTAGCAATGAAAATCAAAGTCGCAGAAAAAAAACACATTGAAAGATTTAGAGCAGGAAGAACAATGATACTACGAGAAGAAAAAAAGGCCACATCACTTCTTTGTAATTAAGTTTCTCCTTCACTCAAGTTTCGAGTGAATCGCTTTATTGAGGTCACCGTAAACAAAAACTATGCCATTACCAAAAAAACAACTGATGGTCATGAAAGTAAGAATCGAACCCTCAAAACCTCGAACGTATTTGTAAGCTGTCTAAAAATGAGAAGCAAATAAAAACCTGGAAGTAATTTAATTGAAGTTTTCGTCAAACGATTAATTCTAGCATTCAACCAGGCCGAGGAAAACACACAAAGACAAGAAATCACAACATAAATCGCAACATGGCACCGGTGTTAATGCGTATTTGAAAAAATATGAAATGAAAATAAAAAAGACAAGCCAGTTTTATGCTTATTCGACGAATCGATGCATAAACAGTAGTCTTTTGTAGAGAATGTATCCGTGTACTTACTCGTGCGAATTCCAAGTAGTACCACTAAATCCGATACACCAAAGAGAGCCAAAACAACTCTTCAAATGTAAAGATCTTTGGACTGCGATGTGAAAATCGATCGTCAAGTCACCAGGAAAGACTATGGAATGGACAGTCAAGCCACAAATAAACAACGGTCACATTTCTAGCCTTCAAACGCGTTTCACGTTTTAAATTCATAACAAATTTGTTATCAATTACAAAAAAGTCACAGACTTACGACTTACGTAACAAACAATACCGTTTATGCAACAAAAAACATCGACAACTTCATGAAAAGGAAAAAAAAATCGCGGGATTGGATTATCGGATTAAAATTCGATATCTAATTCTTTGTTAGGATCTAAACGACAAGAATTCAATTTCCCTGCAGGGCCATACATTGAATTGGCATTGAATGAATAACTTTCGTAGCGTCGGATGAACCAGGAGGTTCAATCAGTTAGTCATCCATTAGGCAAAAAAAAAAAAAAAACAAACGCACCATTAAAAAACGCTTTTAAAAGGAAATGCAAGAAACGTTTAGCAAGTGAAGAACTTATGTAATAGCCAAGCGAAAAGGGCTGAAGAAAAAAAACACTTTTGTTTCGATGTTGATTACATAGTAATGAAAAATACTCCATTCTGACTGGCTGCGAGAAATGCAGTTTCCAGGTAACAGAGTGCAGAAGAGTTATAGAAGTAATATACCAAGCATTCTGATTGGTCTATGAAAAAAAAACTCAGACGGCCAATTAAACACGAGCCCTGGATAGCGCAATTTATGGCGCAATTGGTGCATTAGTTGTGCTCAACCATTTCGAATGTTATTTTTCCATGTATATTACTTAATACGTAATCACATGAGTTTCCTCGTACAATTTGGAATAACTAAGCACTTGCAATTTTTTCAAAGACTACAAATCGCACTCGCCAATTTTGTTCGTCTTTGCAAAAATTTACTGGCCATGCTAATTTATTGCAAATTGCACGACAAATCATACGATTACCAATAGGGAGTTTAAGAAACCACAACGGCTACGGCGACGAAAACGTCACTTCACTTCGTGCATGCCAGGTTCTTAATGTCCCAGCTATCATGAAGCGGAATTTTAACGAAAAAGGAGCGACAAACGAGAAAAAAATCTGTTTTTGTTATTTTTGCAGTGTTATATAGAAACAGGCTTCAGCTGAACACAGCACTGAGATGACAGGAAAGGAACTTTATTCAAGTGTCTAGTCGTTCTAGCGCTGGAGCACTAATTGGGTACACTGTAAACTGAAATTAACAATCAACGTTCATAAAGTTAAATGTTGGTTTTTGAGGAGAGGGGAAAACCGGAGTACCCGGAGAAAAACCTCTCAGTGCATGGTGCACAGTAGAGAACCAACAAACACCGAGTCTGGGAATCGAACCCAGGCCGCATTGGTGGGAGACGAGTGATGTCACCACTGCGCCATCCCAAGGTACCCACAGGTACGCGCCAAATCAAGGTTACTGCCTCGGTTACTCAGTTATTGGGATCTTAAGATTTCTTTTAATTTAGTCACTCATATGACGACACAAATACACTATCTACACTGCATTACACAACGTAACTACAGACATGCTACAATGTATTACCTCTAGTATGACAAATTACATTTTCACACTGACTACATTAACGAAGTCCCCCGCATAAAAGAATCAAATAAAATCCAGATTACTAACACACATTGTGCAATAAGACTTTTATCTTATTATAGGAAATTAAAAATGCACGTTGACAACGCGAAGAAAATTCACGTTACACTAAATTAACGCGATTTTTTCTAAAGTTGGGTTTACATTGCATTAAATTAACGCGAATTTTTCGATAACCAACTTGCTTTACTTACTGCGATTTTCATAATTCTGCGAACTCGCACTTTACATTTCTGAACGCCACACTGCGTTTTGGCTTTCGTTAATAAAACCTTCCAAGACAAGTCCACGGATCAGTGTTTCTAAGTTTTTTTTACAGCCGAAAATTTTGAAGCCTAACTAGACCCTATCAATTCAAAAGATCTTTCAAAGCCTCTCAGTTTCTTGCAGTAATACGAATTTGCTGCACTTACAAAATCTCAACATACATATGTCTCATGGAGAAAAAGAAGCATTTACAGTAGTTAGCTTTTAGGGTTGCTCAAATGGATCTAGTGAGGAACTAATAAGGTTTTGTAATGAAATAAAGATGCTTTTAAATAACAATGTTGTATAATAGCGTGCATTAAATTTACATCGACAATAATTAAGAAACATTAAATTAACGCGAATTTTGTAAAATCGCGTTAATAAATTGCGTTGCATTTCCTATAATAAGGTATACTTAGAATTACGTAAACAGTGTACATATATAGTACTGCCCACTTGCGATAATAACTGGACAGAGATTGATGTGCAGTCGCGATTTCTTTGAGAATTTCAAGTTTCTCTTGGGTCTATAAGTAGAAAAAAAGCTCAGAAAGTTTTATTCACCTCCGCGAAGGCTTGTTCAGAAAATGCGAATATTTTGCGATTGATATGCAATGCCTGCCAATGATTTGTCCTATCATACCAGCCTAAAGTATGTGGATAACTTTATGTTTCCACCTTTTTTCACCAGCAGCCAGTTTTGTGAAAAGGTCCAAAATTTGACGGTGGTAACACATTGTCAACTTATCAGTGAGTGACTTAAAGTTTGGTCCTCGGCGTTACATAAGTTACAAGTAGAGTCTCCTGTAAAGTTGTCCCGAGAAAGTGTGGCGCGGGTTGCGAACACATTACAAATCCCTTTGTATTGAAACATTATCTCCACTTCCAAGTGAAACGGCCATGTAGACGAGAAAGTCGCATTTTATGTGCGAGACCGAGGCACGCATAATTAGAATTTCCCGCATTCATTTCACTTCACCTCCTGGACAGTTTGAGTACT
>NC_090870.1:24168310-24175810 GCF_036669935.1 Montipora foliosa | reverse complement strand
GCGGTGAAATAGTAGCTTACATTTTGCTCTCACCTGCAAAGAATAATGATGATTCCTTACATATTCCTGATAAATGCTTAACATTGGCAACAACATGTCAAACAAGTCACCTGTTGAATAAACACTTGGCATATTGTATAGCATGTCTACTGCAGTTTCCGTAAAAGGACGCCCTTTCGTAAATCTAGTACCCATAATTTATATTAGATTTTTATACTCCAGTCCTCTTATTGGTCATTCAAGTAATTACACCGCCACAGTTTAATTGAAGAGAGTTTCTGATGAAGACCATGCATTCTACTGCAATTTTTTACAGTGCATCGAATGGATATAATAATGCCTCCATTTTTCGTATACAATACTTAAAACTACTCAGTCTTCAGAGGGTGTTTCAATGCTCAAAGCCATCGCTGAAAATTGCTGTAAATGCATCTTTCGATGGAAACTCGCGATTTTGAAACAACGCCAAGTTGAAGCATGCAAGCTGGTGTTTTTCTGAATAATTGAGGCAAACGAGAAAACCCGCCTTGGAAAACTAAAGTACAAAAACACATCCTCAGAAGCGTTTTCTTTATATTTTTAGGCTAGGGGGCCAAGCTGGGTTTGATAGCTGAACTTTTTTTCACGCAAAGGGGCCTCTAAACTTCTCTAAAGTACTCAGTCGTCACTGAAAGCCAACACAGCGAAATCAGTAACCTTTATACTCACCCAACACTAAGGTAGGCCAGCTTTCCATACGGGTGTGAAGCCCTTTCAGAAAGATTTGATGCAAAAAAAGAATTGTTTCACTGCAATTAATGGAAAAACACCAATTAAACGCCAATTTTCCAATAAGCAGCCCCCGGATAAAAATGATGTGATTGGTCTGCCAAGCAATAAGGGTAATGTGCTTACGAGATCAATATATCATAACCCCATATGGAACATATCTTTGCTGTTGGTTTGTTTTGGGCTTTTCAAATCATACTGAGGATATCATCAAAACCGTGATAGTTTTCAAGTGAGTCATGGCAATAACTGAACTGAAAGACTTTTATTTATAGTTTTACGAGTTTGTCTCATAAACGTGGCCCATGCTTAAAATCAGGAGAAAATACATCAGTGTTACTGAAATGTCATTTGTTACATGATTAATCGTTATTCATTCATTTTATGTTTCTGCAATCAATGATAAGTTCTTCGCGAAGTTAAATCCCTATATAGCGAGGCTGCAAATTAGAAAGTTTTATACCCCTACAGTCTCCCAATAGTTATTTTTAAATTTGTTTTTGCAATTTTATCTTAACTTAAGTTTCACCCTTTTTATCAGTTTTATCGCCTCAGGATATATTTTAAGCGTTTCATGGGCTTTTATTTAATTTATTTTTCATATCTAGCTTTAGACTTATTACTATACCTATTTAGAAAGATGCAACTGACTTCTTCATGGCTTAATGGAGGCTTTTTGGAGCTCGCAGCCATTTTAAGAGGCCTGAAGAAACACGACACAAGCGTGGAGAGATTTTGTACGTATTCACTTTCAGTTTCCACCAGCTGAAAACAGAGGGAGTTCCTTTGACGCATACTCTCTGCATGAGGCGATCGAATGTAATTTTGCACGATACTGTGCCAGCGACGTCGGCAAAGCCAGCCTCGAATAAGACTTTGAACCTGTTAAGAAGTGATTTTCAGTTTGTTGTTTTTTAGATCAAACCTCTTTACTTAGGCCAGTCACGTGACAGACACAAACACTGAAATAAACCAATTATCATAAAGCAAATTTCTGCGACCGGAGAAAAGCGGAATAAAGGCTGCAACCAAGTCATGATTGGTCTTGCTTCTGCCAATGATTGGCTGAGAAGGTGGTCCATATGTTAGCTCATCATCATAAAATCTTAACAAACCAATAGACAAACGGATATATTGTACATACTGCTTTCAACACTCAATTTAACATTTAAGTTTTCAATTTTGAAGTCCATATTAGAGTCAATATATCTTAACTTTTACTTTATAGAGGCTACAAAGTCCATTAAGGTGATCAGTTCTCAACATACTTCAATGCCCAATACAATATTAATTTTAATTTTACTGTGGAAGTGTCACCAAGTTTACAAAGAGTTTTCATTTGCTTTTTGAGTTTGTTTTTTACTCTATAAAAGAGTTTTCATTTGGGGTTCATAGGAGACAGTTACGTGCTACTACGACCAAAAAATCATTTCTTCTTTTTCTTTCAAAACACTAAGTGACCCAAATTATAAGCCTTGATTTAAAAAAAGGCACCTGTTTATTTTAACAGGAATTTTCCTATTTAAGGGTCCACCATTACTATCTTTGAAATCTTGAGAGAGCTGGATTGAGGAGAAATTGGCATCAAAGATTCATGCACATGTACGCGACTGAATTAATATGCAGCAAGGCAGTTTCGGGCTTTCAGACTTGTAAACTCGAGTTTTGCATATATAAGAAGCTGCATTTACATGCTGAAATTTTAAGCTAGTGAATAAATGATGTCACTTTTCCCTAGATACAACCCTCTGTGGTCCAATTGGTCAGTTAAAAACTTACACTCAATGTAAAAAGCCTTTGGATAAAAATCAAAGCTCAAAAATTTTGGCCATACATGTACAAACACACTTTCAAAATCTGAAAGTGAAAAAGGAGGTGAGTTTTTTTAATCATAGTAGCACTTTAAAAGATGAATATAATAGGATCTTAATTATGTAACCATTAAATGCATGGCAAGGACTTCCAAGTTAAAATATTCTAAAAGTTAGTCATGATTTTCAGTTGACCAGGGTTAGTACAAAAATTGTCCAGATAGAAATTATTGAAAATAAGCAATTTTCTCAGGAGACTGTTAACCAAATCTTGATAACTGCATACAAAAAGATTAACTTTTCATTAACTTGTTTTACACGTCTTAAGGCAGGGATTAAAATCATTTATCTGAAATTAAGTTTGATGATATGAATGGTTATTTTGAAGTGCTTATTGCCCTTATCTGGACAATTTAAGCGACTGTCTTGTACAGACACCTGAAAAATTCACAGTTGTATATTACCTTCTTGATATTTTTTATTTCTTCACTCTCTTCCTCTCTTGCCTCAACTGTCTTTTGCTTTCGAAGAGTTGCAACCTAAAAGCAAATCTCTTTATTACTGAGTAATAAAACCCTCACAGTTGCTACTAAAATATGTCCCAGAGATTGCCAGCTGAAATGTAAACAAATTATTGGCTTGCAGACAAGTCTAACACAAACAAAACTTTTCAGTCAAGGATGTTATTTTCCTAAAATTCAGCTGGAAGAAAAATTAACCATTATTTTTTTTTTAATTTTAGGGTTGCAATAACAACTTTTTTATTCAAGTTTCAGTGCTGATCTTTAAATTTAAGTCACAGTAAATGAATTGCAAATGAAACATGCTACCCAATTTACCCAATTTTACACCATGTGACAAAATCAGTGCGTTACAAGGAATAAAGTAACAAACATTACATGGATACAACTGCAGAACATGATCAAACTTAAGGTACAGTGAAGTGAAATTTTTCATAAAGTAATCTGACTGAAGTCTGCTGAACAGCACATGTCTTGGAAAGCCAAAGGCCAAGTATGACCCATGTATAATGAAAGGTATCCTTCATGAACAAAGCACTCCACAGTGTACAATCCCTTGAAATCAAGTATGGAAAACTGATAGAATCTTAGCTCAAATGTTGATTTTAATGTGGGTTCCAACTTAAAGTGGTACTATGATGAAAAAATCAAATCTTTATTTCCTTTGAATTTCAAAACTATTTTAACAAAACACTCAGTTTTAAGCCTTCATTTCAAACTCCTTATTTGACATAGCCACCGATCCAGAAAACTCAAACTCTGATCTTTCTCCTGTTGGTCCAGAGCTGTCTGCGTCAATTTCTTCTTCAGCAGGCTCAGCTAGTATTGTGCTTGGTTCATCCTTGGGCCCCAGTTTATCTCTACAATAATTATTATAAATTGCTTCCATCGTCAATGCAATTCGCCCACTCCTAGCTTGACTCAGGATGTCTCAATGATCAACCACTACACCAGTCACCTTTGTTCAGGTTTTTTTTTTTTTTTTTTTTTTTTTTTGCCAGGACCGTTTGCCAGTGGCCTCTTCTACTGCACAATTACATGTACCATCTTATCCAGGCACAGGTAGGCCTATTTTGGTTCCTTCTTTTGTTAATACGTTCGCCTTGACAACAATGTTGTTCTTTGCACTAAATGCTTCACCTTTTTTCCCTCAGTTCATTGCCCCTGTCCTCCTTGCCATCCCTTCAGAAGATGCTCACTGCAGGGGCTTCAGCTCCACCCTGACCAGGTCTTAGTTTCCTTTGGGCCTGGGTTTTCCTTTGGGCTGCACTTTAACTCCGGTGCTTCCTGCATTCTTTGGGGAGGGGACAAGCCATTTGCTTACCAACGTCCTGAAATGGTTGATGCGTATGTATCAAACAAAGGTGCTGTGGTTTCTGTGGTTTCTGGCTTGCTTGTTGATGGTTTTGACGTCATGCATGAAGGGGGCCAATCTGGTGGGTCGTCTTGTTCTGTACATGTCCACTTCTACTGGTGCTTGTGTTTGTGGGCAGCATCATTGGGATTTCCTGCAAATGTGGTGGTGGGGAGGAAGGGGGGGGGGGGGGGGGCCTGTTGGTCAAGCTTGGTATTGGGTCCACATGTCCCAAGATTGCTGTTTACCCCTGTGACCAATGCCTTCTTGGCATGAGGTGGCAGTTGGGGTGTTGTGTGGACCTGACATTCCCTAAATAAGTCAAGGGTCTACCCCTTGTGTCTTCAGCTATGTGGCCAATCTTGTTGAGTGGATTCCTGGGTATGGTTACCAGATGCCTGGTCTTTTGCATTACCTGGGTGGTTGTATCGCAGCCGGGCCTCCCAGCCCTTCCAGGTGTGGGCAGCATTTGTCAGTTATTTCTTCAGTTTTTACAGCTCTTGACTTACACCTCTCCACCCTGCAAAGAGGGTGGGTCCTACCACTTGCATGGATACCTTGGACATCAAACTTGATTCTGTCAACCAATTTGCCAAATGACAAAATGGATTCTCTCCTTTATCTTCTCAGTCATTGGTCTTTGTATTGGAGGTGTACCATAGGACAACTGCAGTCCCTTAGTAGCTGCCTGCCTTGTGTTGCTGGGGTGGTATGGCTTGGTTGTGCCTTTATTCATAGCATGGTCAGTTTGCAACGGTATGCCCTCGTCTGTTGCGTGCAGGGAACTCTTTCTCATAGTGGTCTCAGTCCATGTCGGCATTCCTCCTGGTTTGGGCAGGTTGTGCTTTTCCAAGCACAAGAAGTGGGTCTTAAACTCTTGTACCGCTATGGTCCCCGATGTTGTACATCTCGTCCGCTCACTTCTAGTGGCAGCTGCCAGGCATAAATTTCATATTAACTGCTCAGCACCTGGCTGTTTTGGAAGCAGGGTCCCTAATGCCTTTTCTAGATTTCATTGGCAGGCATTTCGTCAACTGTCCCTGCATGGTGACCACCAGCCTACAGTCATCTCACCGCCCTTGTGCAAGGGTTCACTTGCCAGACCTGGGGAGGGCCTGCCTTGCCCTGGTGGTCCAGGGGTTGGCTTCTGCTGTGCCATTGCATTTGTATTTGCCATTGCCGCATATTGCCTGGCAACTGTGTGTTTTTCATTTAACTTGCTTTGGCTTTTGTATGATGCCATTGTATTAGCCTTGGCTTGCTGCTCTAGGCCCCCCACTCCTCTTGCTGGAGTTGCGGGTACTGGTGCTTGGGTGTTTTGCAACAACGATGGTTCCATGGCCTCCAGTCCACAGGCCCTCCTCTCTCCAAGCACATGCTTGCTTGGTGGATGCCCTAGGGAGGTGGACTGCAGATCGGTTGCCATGGTGACCTCCTTGCTGCCAAGGAGAGTGCTGCCTCCTCTCTTGCTACCTTTACGCCACCTACCCTATAAATTGGCCTTAGGCTAGTGTTTTAAAGGGGCATAACAAATCAAGATTTCATAAATACACGTAACTCATGTACAAAGGTTCATTTGCACAGGGGATTTTTGTCGCAGCAACTTAATGCAAAGTTTGCTGCACTCAGGTCGAAAGTCAAAAATTGCACGTGTAAACCGGGTGCGATTTCAATGCAATTTTACATCAATTTTTCACTGCAATAAACTGCAATTTGGGTGCAACTCAGAGAAACACAGTAGCTCTGAACAGCAGTTTCTCTACAGTGCAGACACAAATGCTGTGTTTTCAAAGCAGCAGCTCAAAGCAACTTTATTTTTTATGTTGACTCATGTGTTGTTCAGATTTCTTTGGTTTTGGAAAAGTATGAATATTGAGGAAGACATTGGTGTTGCTCCTGCTTGTTTGTGTATCACCAATTCTGTAATTATAGCTCGGAGAAGACGATAAAGGAGCGAAAGAAACGCTTCAAGTCTGGTATTACTGTTAAACAACGGCTCCTCCAGTAGATGTAAGTACTGAGCTTGCCTCTCTCCTTTTCGATAAGTTCATGTCAACAAAAAATATTTTCAGTGAGAAGTTTGGAAGAAAGTTTTTAAAATCAATTGAATGCAACACCCTCTGAACAAACAATTGTCTTCAAAGAGAAGTAGACTTTAGTTCAAGAAGCCGTTGGATTCTGTGTGCAAGCAAGTGGTAACAAATTAAACCCGTGGGAGATGTCAAAATATAACTTAACCCTTCGACGCCTGAACCAGCCAGACTTAGTATTTTACTCTGCGTAACGCCAGGCGATTTTACTCGTCAGTGGGAAACCACCAGGAGTCAATGGATTAAGTAACAATTTACTTTTTATCAAGCTTAGAGCAAACAAATGAAAATGTGGTGCAGTACACACCATCTCAAACTAATTCGCAAAATTGTGAAAACCCGAAACTGGTGAAAGATAAAAATAAACAAATGGAATGAAAATCATTGCAATTTTTAAAGTGAGCATAACTCTAGTCACTGTGACAATTATAAAAAAGAGAAAATTGGAACATTGGGTCCCTCGTGATTAAACATTGAAAAATTGCAGCAAAATTGTATTAAGTTTCGAGGAAGTTCAAAACCCTTGCATAAAATTGCTATAAAATCACAATTATTGAAATCACACCTGGTTTACAAGTCATGTGATTTTTTACTTGTAACTTGCATCAAGTTGCTACGACAAAAATCGCATGTGTAAACAGGCCTTAACAAATCAAGGATTAAAGCAAGAGAAATTTATGCATAAATACCCTATTTACTTGTGTATAAGTCGAACTCGTGCATAAGTCAACCTCCCATTTTCAAGGTCAAAAATCGGATTTTGCATCATTACTCGTTAAAGAAATAAAATTCACACCAATAGAAATTTCCCAAAACGTCAATCTTTTCTTCCTGAGAATGTATTGAAAACACGGCGAATTAAAAAAGCAGAGGTGTAATCGTAGGCTGTGAAGTTTAATAAAATCATCACAATTTAAGCACGTACTAGCTCTGTGATTTACTAAAGAAGTATTTTT
>NC_090870.1:24153310-24163310 GCF_036669935.1 Montipora foliosa | reverse complement strand
GGCCTTATTGAACTGTTGAAAACCTAAACGTACCTTTTTCAAACTGAACGGAACTGTCTTCGACGGAAAACTTTCACTACCATATTGTATTTCGTGATATTAGAACCCAGTTCCCATTACGACAAGTGTTATTAGAACCCAGTTTTCACTCGTTGCCCGAGACTTCGTCATCATCAGCTATTTATATATATTATTACAGGGCTTCTAAGAGGGTGCGAATTTGGACATGCGGGACTTTGAAGTATCATTATGCGGCAAGGAAGCAGGACTTTGAAGTATCATTAAGCGGCAAGAATATATTTGAGCACAAGGGAACAACATAATGCAATTGAATTGGTCATAGACTTTTGCAAACTTGGTGGCTCCTAAAGGAGCCGTTTTTTTTTAAGTTGACAAAACCCTCTAGGAATAGAAGGCATCGTCCAACGCCATCGGCAACAGCCTCTTCGCGATGAGAAGTCGCTTCACAAACGGCAACAGATCGCCCAGCTGCCTTCGGCACTCCTGCTCGATCCTTTTAACTGAAAGTTTCGGGTCTCCCAGCCTCTCGAGGGTGCTCTCGTATGTTACTTCATTTACAATTCGCAGCTCCGCTATACCCAGAAAGTCTCTAACCGTGCTGCGTGCTGTGCCTGCGAGTCTGTACGCGTTGTTCAGGCTACACTTTTTCTCGGTCATAATGGAGAGCACTGCTGCGTATCGGCGATGGATTTCAGTAAGGTCATTGCGGTCGACCTTCGCAGCACTTTCATGGTTTGTTGCAGCTGGTGGATCTGAGTTCTGCAAGGTTCGCAGCTGCTGCTCCAGGGTCTTAATGCGGTCATCTTTGGATTTCAGCTGATCTTTGCAGGTGGCCATTTCCAGTTCATTTTGCCGGACCAAGTCTGCCATCTCATCGGCGTCCTGTTGAGCCTGCGCTAGCTGTTCTTCAAGCTCGTCAAACTGGGCCTTCAGATCTTGGTAAACCTTGCCAAGTTGCTGATTTTTCTGCTGCAACTGCCGACAAATTGATTTGTAGTTAGGCTCAGCTTCTGGAGACCCTGCGGCTACCTGCGGCCGTGTCGGTAGTGTGTTGGCCGACGTGTCGGTCGTGTGTCGGTGGTGTGTCGGCCGACGCGTTGGCCGACGCGTTGGCCGACGCGTTGGTGGGATCGGATTCTTAAATTTTACCCAGTCTGAAACTGCCAACAGGATAAACAGGACAACGATCATGTTTAATAAAAACTTAAATAATTTATATCAGGTTTGTGAAACATACTACAGTGTATAATAGCTTTTCGCCAAAAACACAAATAGTTTGAAGGCCAGCTACAAATGGAACCAAATTTACCGGGAGATAGGAGCCACGGTCCTGAGACAATCACAGCTCTATAGGTGCCTGTGTGGGGTCCTTGAACAGAAATATGTCACCAACATGAACAACTTAGGTGCCCATTAGGCAACAGCCTTGATAAGCCTTGATCCCATGTGCCATTAACAGTTTCATCACCAGAGAATGTTTGAAAGAACTTTAAAGGTACTTATTGCTTTTTATGATCCTGAGCCTGGCTAATATTAGGAAGCCCACCTTTTTTGAGATGCCGACAGCAACTCCCTTTTGACATTTAACTTGTCTTCAGACAAACACATTAATAATTTATTTATATTGCTAAGTATCTTTTCTCCATTAGAGATGAGTACTTAAAAAAGTCTGGGAGAGTCATGCAATACAGTCCTAGCATGCAAAATGAACCCTTCGGTTGCCATCTATAAGTCGCAAAAACATTGCATGCTTAAGCTCCAGTATTTCAGAAAGACCATGACTCTTAATATCATTATGGGCTTATGACTGAAGAGTTAATTTATAATATTATTTTCATTTATTTAGTAATAATTAAAAGAATTATGAAAAACTCAAATCAGAATTACATCCACTGAAAACCCCAAAAAAGCAATAATATTCTGCAAACGGCCTCATTCTTGTATTCTAGCTACATAAATATCAACGACAAATGGTACTCCAGGACATTTTAGCAATACTAAATGTAACAAATGGGTAGGCAAATTAGAACGTCTGTGGAGAAGGCCATTTATGCAATAATAATAATAATATTATTGTATCCTGCCAACATGCCAGTAGAACCTGAGGCTTAAGTTTCAATGTTACGTTCATTCAGACAATTACTACTAGATATAGCAAGTAATGATAACTTTAAATGAGGAATTTTCTCCACACTGTTTAAAGCACCAATTTATTTATCATAGATTAAGAACTGATTTTAGAGTTTTTCACAGATTGGAGCATGTTGTACTAAAATAAAGTTTACGTTTTCAAGAGGTAACAGTATCTTTTACTACTTAATACAATATAGAGGAATTCCCTTGAAGTTACAACTTTTCTCTTAAAGTTTGCCACAACCAAGTCTGATTCTATACAGTACCTGCAGTTCGAAATAGCTTCAATCCATGCAACACACTCATCATCCGTACTTGTCCTCAATATGAATTGTTGCCGTCCATCTACTGTTGGTATGCTGACAGAAAGACAGTTCTAAAAATTGAATTAGAACATATTTATTTTTGGTTTTCTTTGATTTTATTTTCATGTTTCAAAAAAGCTGTTTTTATCTCACACTCTGAGTGGTAGCTTTCGTACACAATAATGATAATTATTATAATGTGGCTACCACATAAATGACATCGTCAAAATAATTATCATTTCCAAAATAAAGGTTGAATTGGTGAAATAGCCAAAGCCCATTGTTCAACATCTTCCATTACCATGTTGGCAAATAACGGAAGATATAGGAGAACCCATAGCCTTCAGATATAGTGACAATGTCATTTCTGCGGTATCCATAAATGAAGCAGAATGCCTTTTATCACATTTAAATTTGGTTGAGTCGTCTATCCAATTCACTATCGAATATGAAAATGACAGACATTTGTCTTTTTTTATGAACCATAGAAGTCTAAAAACAAGGCTAATGTTTGCCGTAAACTCTGCACACTGACAAATATATTTCTTTCGACTTTCATCACCCTATTTGCCACAAAAAGTCAGAAACTGGAACCTAATGCTCATGAAGGGTGAGTGTCTTCCATCGTCTTGGGATTCTAAAGCTAAAGTGTGTCAGTGTTCTAAAGGTTCATAGTTACCCAAAAACTTTCCTTCGAAACTGCTTATTAACCCCAAATACTCCTATATATGATTCTTTGGTGGAGGAGGACAGCTACTGGTCTTGCAGCCATCTCCTACCTCCAAGGCATTACGAAACCTATATATCAAAATAATTTTGGCTAGCCACAACACAAAAGCTGCCCAAAAACCTTTTCAGAAGCTGAGTCATATTTTCTTTAAACCTAAGGATTCAGCACTACTAACACTGTGTATACTATTCCTTGCATGACTGCAAACATGAGTATATTGGACAAATAAAACATTGGGTCTTTAATCGTAACTTAAACATAACTCATTTTGAGCCAGAGTAGCGTGAAAAATATGTTTCAATGTTAATACACTTGTACTGGTATGTAGTTTCCTCATCCTTTTTCTTTAATATCTAGTATTAATGAAATTGTTTTTGAGTTGTCATTGGAGGGCATCTTCTTTTTAATATCCTATACATTATGACAAAAATTCATTTCGTCAATTACTTTACTAATCAAATTAATAAGTCACGAGATGCTTCTTCCTCTACACTTGTATTGCTCGTCACTGTTTGTGAGTAAAAATTATCTTTTTGTTGTTCTACTGCATAAAGTGATTACATTGTCAACAAAAATAGGGAGATAAAATTTATCTTCCTATTTTTGTAAACAAGGTACAGCCTGAAGTCTGTTCGTCACCTCTTTTGCTAAGTGAAAATCTAAAAGGGTTCTTTTTCAAAAAATAACAGGAACATTTTAACAATGTGTAAGTCTACCTACTGACAAAATAAGTTGTCTGAATCTGACTGAGAAGGCTATGGCATGTGGCTTAAATTAATACCTGCACAGTCAGTAAAGAAACCTTTCAGACTCACGAGAAACACTCCTGGATGCACAAGAGCAGCACAATTTTTTGCATGTTACTCCCAAAAATAAATTAATAATGGCACCACAAACGGCTGTGAATTAATAATAATATTTAAACTAAAACAAGTTGAAAAATATTTTTTAATGGCAATTCCCCATAGCAGATGGCCTGTTGCATTGTCAATTGAACAAGACACATGTAAATTACATCTTATCTGGTTAACAGATCTTGCATAAGTTTGAAGAAAAAAAATCACTTAATCAAAAAGTACTAAGTGGTCAGAATCTGTTAGACAAGGAAAGCTGTGATTGGCTCCAAAAAAAAAATTAAAAGAATTTTCAAGAAAATTATTGAGATGTGTCTTACGATTTCATTTAACATGTCTCGTATCCTTTGACTTTAAATGACGCTGAATAAATTTAACTTGTCTAAATACGTGTTATTTTGGTTCTACACCTGACATCAAGGAACTGTCATGCAGTTTTCCCAAAAATTACGAGGCACCCCTTTGAGAAATATTAACTACCTTCTGTCCGTGAAACTTATAAATTTACTTGTTTAAATTTGTAGACCGCACTGCGTAAAGAAACGAAAAGAGTTAAACTTCAGGGACCACCCTAAGAAATGAAAAACATATTTGTCCGCTTTTGATATAGGAATAGTAAATAATGGTTCACAATTATCTCTCGTCACGTTTTAAAGCCATCTACGATTATCAACAAAGAATTACGTTCCCCGAGAACGTTAACGTGTGAAAAAATCCTTTAAATAAATGGAAGGAAAAAGACAATAATTAGGGAATATCCCAAAAGAACTATTCATGAACTAGACGGCGGAGACAAATGTCACAGCACTCATAAATATTGGAAAGGGCTATTTTATAAGATTAATAAGATCGATTTCATACGCGTTTCAGGAATGCTAGTTGTTGACAAATTTAGACAAGAGCTAAAAATGCGCCCCATTTCGCCCACACAGTACTTGAACCATAAGTTTCCTGTAATTTCAACGACGGGTTTAAAGAAATATTTTTATTGCAAATGTAAGCTTTAATAAGTAAAAGCAGCTCTCTTCACTTGACGAATCAAACCTAGATCATGTTCTCGCCCTTAATTTGAATACAAGAAATTCAACGGGGAACAAAAATAATAAAATGCGGCTAGTTCCGAAAGAATGAAGCCAAATTTATATCAAATAAACGGCTTTTTAACGCGAGTGCTGGCGAAAAAATAAACGAGATTTGTACAGCCAATACAAAACCTCAACTGACCTGGTTTTCGCTGTCCTTCAGATTTGTCAAGCATAATCTTTCACAAATTGAATGCTCCAAGTAGATAGCTCCCGCAAGTTTGGAAGAATCTTCATTCTCAAAATAAAACAAAAAATTTTGGTACAATGCACACCAGCGCTGCATCCACTTTCCAGCGTTTTCGTGGTTTTTCATGAAAACAGGTCCGCTTATGGAATAGTCGTGCTTTGCCAACGAAACCAGGTGGTTGAGTTGTTCTTCGCTAATTCTCACAGAAGCGGGCATGATGATCAAGCTAAATGTGCAGAAAATTCATGAGCATCCAGCTGACGTGTTACCCACAGGTGAACTCGTATGATGACTCTGTTTATGACCAAAAGGCTATCTTCACCGGTTGTCTACAAAAATATCCTATTTCCAGGGTAAATTTCATCTTCTGAAAAACACGAATAATGAGGATTTCAACTTGAACCAAGGATTACGAATCACACTTGGATTACTGTCATTAAATTTCTGTTTAGGCTCGAAACCTCAGGACTCTGGATCAAGCGCCTCCGAAAATAAGTTGTGACTAAAAAGGCAACTCTGCACGGTGGGGAGGGGGATAATGTTTTGAATTGTACTCAGTTCCTCCCGGTCAAAATGCTGAAAAAACCGTAACCTCCCGCGTTGTTGTTTGGAGACCATTGCAACAATTTTCGACAGTTCCTCTTTCCATCTTCATTTTCCGGCTTATTACTGGGTTGCCAGCATGGCAATCCTAGTCGGAGAGTGGGTAGGATTTGTTCTAACCTGCGATCAGGCCCATTTTTAGCTTCGCCCATATGTTCTCTTATGTCGTCGCTCGCTAAAATTGGGCCTGACCAAAAGTCTTTCAAGAATTCCGAACGGTCATTTTGGCCGACCAAACTCGTGATCTGATTGGCTGTTGAAACGCCGGAAGTGAAAATGCCATCGTGATTGCGCGGAGCTCTCGCGAAGTCCTCGAGACTAATCCTCCATAAGTGTACGAAAAAATTTGCGCCCTTTTGTTCTTACAATGCCGTGGACGGTGCAACTTGATTTTATTTGTTTAAATGGAGATATACCATCTGAAACATCTCACAACTTGTCCAGAATCGAGTTTGAATCTCTGGAACGAGTGAAATTAAAGTGATACTATGACGAAAATCGCATCTTTCCTATCTAAGTCATTTTGAAACATAAACAAGTAGTCTGCTTGAGAAGAAAAATGCTGTTTACGTTTTTCAAATATAATATCTCTTTTCGTTCCAGAGATATTCGAGTTTTTAAAATATGCAAATTAGCCAAGTGATGACGTCATACACTCAACCAAATTTTTTTTGAAATATGATGAAAAGAGATATCTCAGCCAATTTGAATCAGAAATGTTTGATTTTTTGCAGTAAGATTCTACTAAATGTTCTCCATAATATGAGCTTAACAGTTCTGTTACCATGGCATCATACTGAGTTCCAGACCTCCCCCATATTAAAAGCTTTTCTGGCCACCTTTGGCGTTCCATTTTGATATTTGCTAACAGCACATTACATGCATGATCCAGCAAGCATATAAATATGTTAGCTCGAGTTTGTGGCCTTGTTTAACATTTTTCAAGTTGAAAATCACTAACATATTGAAATCAAGTGGGTGGGGACTGGAAAAGAGTGAGTTGCCATGGGAACAACATTTTTTATAGCCATAGGTGTGTTTCCTGTAGAACTATTACACTACCAAGTTTCAATGGTCTGCGCTGCAAATTGGCCAATTTAGCTCTATTTATATACTTAACGTAATATTGGGTTGAGTGTATGACGTCATCAGTCATCTCATTTGCATATTTTACCAATTTTTCAATCTTAAATATCTCCGGAACTAATGAAGATATTTGCAAACGGTAAATGGCGTTTTTGTTCTTTCATGGAATTCTATGAGATACACTAAAAAAATCAAGGGGTAAAATTTTGATCATAATACCACTTTAACGATTCCGTTGTCGAGCTCTGTGGCCATCGGGTTGAAAGTACTTTGGCACAAACTTCCCTGATGTTTTGAAAGCTAAATAGCTGGTTCTTTCAAATGGCAATGAAAGCCGATGCATATTGGTTTCCTGGATGAGACAGGGGACATATATATCAACAGGAGGAGATGCTGATAAAATCGCAAGTTACACGAATGCATGTTTTGAATAACTGTGTATCAAACGGCTTTATTTATTTACTGTACATGACACGGTTTGTTTGCACACTTCATAATATTTCCAGTTGATTTAACTTAAAACTCGCACTCCAGAAACTAAAATGGCATGTTTCCAGAGAGATCAATTGTACAACAATAAAAGAAACTTTGCGAGTCCATCTTACTGTTCGTACTCCATCAAAAAATTAACAGCCAAACTTATCATGATTTTACTGCGCGCAATTCTAGAAATACACTGCAACTGAAGATATTACCCGAAAAAATCACCAAAGAAACCTTCATGGGCAAACACGTTAAAGGAATAATGTATTTTCAAATCGTCCAACGACAAAATGCTAGGTTATCTCAATTACAAATTAAGATGTCAAGCTCAAAAGATTGCATATTCACCGGCCTTTGCCGCAATATAGTCCTCGAAAACATTCCCCATGCTTTAAATGTGTTTTTCTCAAATTAAAGCCAACGGTAACTTTCGAATTCGTTTATAATATTCCTCCCACGGTAATTAACTCTGGTGAAAACAAAACAACCTCGTTCCCAGGATCTCTCTTCTCTGCCACCATCAACGACAATGGAGGCAGAGAAGAGAGACCCTGGGAACGAGGTTGAAAACAAAATAGCGTAAATCTGCCGTCCACGCGTGTATTGGTGTAATGGAAGTAAATTTGATTGGCCGACGAAGGACATGTCAATCAATCAAAAAAAGTGGGCGGAAGGAATTTCGAAGAGGAATTTGGTCAGGCTCGCCAACTCGACGTACCACGCGAAACTAAAATAGAACCTGATCGCAGGTTAGATTTGTTCGTTTTATTTTTTTTATTTATTTTATTTTTTATTTTTTCCGTGTCGGTAAAAGTCTTGCCTGTTCATCCCCTGGTAAGTTGTGTCTTTGTGCATAGAGCCTTCTGCGCGTATTTTCTTAGGATCGAGAGGGTAGTGGAAATGCGTAGATATCTCTGGTGGACACAAGAGAATTAACTAAAACTTGTGGTGAAAAGAAGTTGTGAGGGAACTTGAAAATTATCAACATGTCAGCTCAGAAGTCAATGTTTCTCGCTTCTCTTTTATTTGTTATTCTTCAGAGACTGGAATGCTGTAGTTCAACACTACACAATTCAGTGCCTTCGATCTGATTTTCTGTAACAAGTACCACAGGCAACCCAGTGTATGCTTCACGGAAGCATCTCGTTGGTAATTTGATATGGAGTAGACGTTTATAGACGCATTAGTGTGGATAGGGTTAAATACAGTGAAAATTGTTTCTGAAAAGCCGAGCAGATGAAACATTGAAGTACTAACAAGAGGTATCAGCCAGCTAATAAAGTTCATCATTATAAAGGATTATCAAACGCCAATTTGTTACACTTGTCAACGCATTTTGGCATACCACCCGACTGAATGGTAGGTCATTTCCTATCCTTAAAAAAAGAGATAGTTCAATCCTGTGATAAAGGAGTAAAAAAGGGTAAGCAAGAGGCGATGTGACCAAGTGGTTACGGCTTGATATTCGCTCACGTAAGCACTGGACACAATAGAAAATCGTCCTCTGACTCCCGGCTCTGACCTCCAACTAACAAAATTTCGGTCGCCAAGAATTCTTGATCTGCCTCAGGGCCGTAGCCAGTATCATGAGGCAAACCGAGGCACTTGCCTCAGTCATTTTTTTCGTGAAATTTTAAAGTAAAGCGTGATTCCAGTGTTGTCTTTCAAACTGATGTACTCGCCACTTATCATAAACACTTAAAATACCTACGAAGAGAATTTAACCACGGACGTTGCCTCAGTCATATTTTTTGTCTGGCTACGGCCCTCTGCCTCACAAGTTCAAAAAGATCACCTGGTTGTCTCCTTTCAGCAGGTTTCTAAATGTCATTGTATTTCTTTCAGCTGTTACTTTCTACAGAAGGTCATTAACTTTTAGCTTTAAACAGGGGCGTAGATAGGATTTTTCAAAGGGAGGTCACACTCTCTCACACCCAGGGTACTTACCGGTTTGTCATGTCGATATCCACGCTGTTTCTAGTGAACGTGACAATTTTTCGGATGAGTAGTGAGTGTGGAGATGAATAGTTGAAGTAAGTTGCAGGTGACATAAATTACTCTGTTCCAGTCTCACAGGTATGGTTTGTATTATGTTGTTGACTGTCACAAAGGGGGGGGGGGGGTCACCGGCACCCCAGGGCCCCCCTGGATACGCCCCTGTTAAATATAACCGTGTGTCAATAAATGTTCTTTTTTTGTTTTATCTAGCAAGTAAGGGTAGCAAAAAGCGCTTTAACACTGACGAACATAACGCGTCGAACGTCGGTTAATTCGTTTTCTAAGTAAACTCTATTCAATGAAAAAATGTATTGATGAAGCCGTGCCGCGCCTTATAAGCGAAATGGGGACGCGTGATCCTCGAACTTATCTTGACAATTTAAGCAATTGCCTCTTATAGACATGGGTGTCTATATGAGACAATTGCGAGGATCACTTCTCCCTTTCACCTATAACCCGCACTTTATCTCAATATACATTTATTTCATCCATCGAATCCTTTCACGGAAACACTT
>NC_090870.1:24145810-24148310 GCF_036669935.1 Montipora foliosa | reverse complement strand
GGGGGGGGGGGTTATTTGCATGAAAACAATGGATATTGAGTTCACTGAAGCATGTCACAATCCCAGGAGTAAATAAGTTGTATTCTTTTTTAGTAAAGAACCCCCAAAATGTATTTCATTATGGGATGGGGGAAATGGCAAATTCTTTTATTCAAAATGACCTTGTGGCATATGCAATTTATTATTATTCGGCGACCACAGTTCTCTCTCTTTTTATGTGAGATTCACCATTCCTAGTAAACAAGATAAGTTGCTCCATATTATCTTTTTTTTTTAAATTTAAATTAAATTATATTTGGATTCAATTTCTAAACAAGTACATGACCTCTTTCCATGTACACGTAACAACACGCAAACGTTTTGCGTTGGCTCAATCGCAAACACTGTCACTTTTTGCGTTTGTTTGCGATCCTGTTTTCCATATGGATTGATTGCGTGATTGCTTTACGCAACTTGATCTTCAGTTGTGACATCATAAGAAAGGGCACAAAAATAAAAGCAGAATTAGTTTTTACGTCGTGTTCAACTTCTTATGTTGGAGTTGTTGCAAAGAAGAAGGCAGAGAGGAAGTGTCAAGAGACGTCACTGATTCTGGGTCCGATACATTTTCAAGGAGCAGCGACAGCTGCAGCATAGCCAGTATCAAATTATACTATAGGAACTGGCTCTTTGTGATCAAGAACTTTACTACAGATATATTTGGCGGGGTATTCCCTTACGATATTTATTAAATTCAAACTGTCTTCAGGAGTATCCTCATTGCCACAATCGTACTTGGACGCCATTTTCATTACACTAGTCTTATACTTGCCTCTAATTTGCCAAAACGTATCACATGCACAAAAATTTCGTTCATTTATCACATTAACAATCAGAAACAGATCCTCACTTTTGCATTGCTACTCGTCGCCAATAAGATGTAACAATAGAAAATTTTCTCTCTCTTGCATCTTGTTAATGCTATCATCGGCATCACAGAAAATGTGAGCAGATTCTATGGTAGTAAATTCCTGCCATAGAATCTGCTCACAGTTTCTGTTGTTAGTTTCTATTCTCTCCTTTTGCCTTATCCATATGAAATAAAGAAATAATTTTCATTTTTTGTTTTCGTCCAAAACTCAACTGCTTCACAATATTTACTAGCCCCACTGGCTAATGGAAGCTCAAAATCTACTAGCCAAAACTGAAATTTCACTAGCCTGTGGCTAGTTGGCTACCGTTAGTGTCGAACCCTGGATTATCGGTCATTGTGGTGTTAAATAAATAATATGTATGATTGTTTGTCTGAGGATGTAGTCACTTAGGTTGTATGCTGGCAACAATGTTTCAACTGAATATTGCTGGTCTTCTTTGGGCAATAAGGTGAACTGTTTTTGTGGTAGTCTGTATCATGATGGTGGATTTGATCCTTATTGATCCACTGAGTAATTTCCCGAGTTCCCTCGGCGGTTCATTGATGTACCAATCTCTTGTTGTGTTACTTGATCGTTTCTTGATCGATACCATTATCTCCATTGATGTTATAAGGGTGAATTCCTATGTGGATAGCTTTCTTCACTCTTCGGGTTTACCAGTGTGAAACTCAATCAATAAACTTACCTCATTCTGAAGCGGTTGTGGCCAGTCTTATTAGCACGGTTGGAAGTTCCACGTAGGCATTAGCAATACCAGTAGCTGTGGAGCCCAGGCTTCCCATGGCTACACTTTTTTATAAATTTACTTGAATGTCAAACAATTGATTATACTGGAAGTATGTAGATCTTAATACGACTTCTAAGAGGTCCAGAGTCTGGGCAGGTCTTAGTGTCATGCAGTCAGCAAGGCATGGGCCACTATCTTTGGTTGGGTGGCTTCTACAGCCCCTTTGGTGGGAGCACTAGTAAACAGAGACTCCATGCCGAAAAACACCATGATTTCATGGTCCTGGATCTTCTTACTCTTGATGGTAGAAGTGACATGGGATGGTAAAAGTGACAGAGTTGGTCACCATGAAATCCTAGTTACCTGTTAAGGCCGATAAGATGTTAGCTAAAAAAGCAGACCAGAGTAGCATCAAACTACAGGTCTGACTGTCCATGAACCTGGTTGCAATGTGAACTGTAACCTTTGTTATGGTGTGCCTGATAAGAGGTACAGCTGTAAACCAAGAGGGAGAGTTGCTTGTGTAATCGCTAGGTGAAGTTGAGCTGGCTGGGGAGATGCAAGAGCATGTTTTTGGGCTTGATAGGTACGTTTTTGCAAATGGCCCACACAAGCATGGTTTTGTCACGGGAAACCGTGCTTGCGTGAGCCACTGTGGTAAGACATATACGTATCCTGTCACTTTGGTTGCCCTTTATTTTCTTTAAAATAGCAGGAATCACACTGAAGGGAGGACAGGCATAAAATTCTACAGTGGACTAGTGAAGGGAAAAAGCATCAATAAATTATTGCAACTTTCCCTGGATTAGACCTGTATGACACATAGTGGGTGAATGGCCGCTCAGTGGCTGATCATGAC
>NC_090870.1:24078310-24138310 GCF_036669935.1 Montipora foliosa | reverse complement strand
TTCCTTTTGGTATTTCAGGCAGTGGGTTTTGCCTTCATCTGAAGAGAAACTTTTGCTGCAATGCCATTTCATTTGTGCTCATTTGGAAGTGTGAAAGAAAAAAGTTGACGTCTTGTGAATGCTGGTGTTGATCTGATCAATAGCCTGTGTATGGTGCCTGTTGGGTGAGATGTTGTGCCCTGTGAGTGGGCTCTCGACAAACGGCACACTTAGTAATAATTGTTCTTTTGTGCTTGCCATGTTGGAGTTGCCTGAATGCAAACAATAACGCAAAGACTTGGCTTCCGCAAAGCTTATCTATACTTATCCAGAGGATTGAAGGTGAACTTGAAGGGATCAACAGGGTTGAATTCGTGAAAAAATGCAGAGAGGCTGAAACTGTAGCTATTGACTAATGTAACAGTAGACAGACTGATGCAATTGACCTGAGATAGGCATGCTTCTCATGTAGCTCTACAGTGATTGGGACTGGTGACAAGGTAGGATCTTATTGCTTTAAGTTTGAAAATTAATGTGCTTTTTCTTGAACATCACTGTTTTATGTGTATTTGTTTTTCCATAAGATCCAACTTTGAACCCCTTCCTTAGTTTAATTATCATAATTATAATTATTTTAAATTCTTTGGCTCATGATTTACCTGTGCTTGCATAGGTAAGATTTCATTTATTATACCGGTAATTACTTTGTTCGAAAGAACAAAGTATAGGATTTGGCTCTGAATCGTCTTTCTTCCTTAGACCACAGAAGCGTAGCTATGTGACAAGCAGCAGGGGAAATCTTTATTAAAGAATTGTGTGTGTGTGACCCGGAAACCGGTTTTATGTGATTTCATTGCACACAATGCCATCTGGCTATCTTATGACTCCCATGGGACCAATTACGTAATTTTACAATTATTCTCCCGGGACTGTAAGTTAAGAAAAAGAACTAAATGTTTTTTAATGCCATTGTAGAAACTTGTAAAGCATCTATTTACTGGTTTAGATTGGAATCAAGGCCGTTGACAACAGTTTTCAGTGTGAACAGTACAACTATTCTACGATCGTGAACACTTAACCATATGTTTGAATTATGGAATGTGGACTTAAGGCTTCGGACTACGGAAATGAACTGAATATTGACCAAGATACTGTAACATAAGAATCAATGACTTTCTGTGAACTTTAAAGGTTATTGGCTAAAAACCCTTTGAACAAAGCAAAGTGTTTTTAAATCCCTTTTTCGCTGAATAATTTGTGTTCACTTGTACATGTATTCTTTTAGTACTGCTGGTCTGCGTTCAGAGAAGACTTTTCAGATTAGTTGTATCACATAAGATTCAAACTTGGGAACTTTTTATGAAGAAGCAGTAAATTACATTAATGACCACTTTCCAGGCATTTTGTTTCAATTTTAAGAGTTTTCAAAACATTTAAAAATTCGTCGCTGAAGGTGAGGTGAATATCAGCGATTAAAAACCTTGACAAAGTTGAGGTTTTTATTCATCGAGCCTGAGGTGAATAATTGTTTTAATACAAAATTTACATAGGTGATCATTTGAAAAAATTAATGTGCATTTTCTTAAAAGCTGCTGCAATAGTTTCTTCATCTTTCACCTGGACAAAACGGCTTGCGGCCATTTTGAAAAGCTGCATTTTGAAAAATCTCAATGGTAGCCATTGAGCACAGAGAATTTTCAATAATCAGTACAGTACTAAATAATATTACTCAAAGCAGTTATAGGTGGGGTATTTGTTTTTTTTGCAAGATTTTATCTTGGTTCCTAGTTTTGGGTCATGTGTCCAGTGTCAGGTTTTTGACCCTAACTTCAATCTCTTGTCTAGAACTTGGTAATGAAGCTCTAAATATACAAAAAACTAATGGAACTCAAATAATAATTGATTTTTTTGCAGGATGACGTACCCTCATGGTAACATTAGCATGGAAGTACAAACTCTAAGAAAAGCTCTCAACTTCCCTGTACACCACAGTGGTCCAACGTCACTCTCAACTGAGTGGTTTGACAAGACAAAGTATGGAAGCAAAAATGGTCTAGATCATCTCACAGACAGTGGATATTCATCTAGAATGTCTGCTCAAAGTACTTCAGATATACAGAATAGTGAAGCTTTAGGGTATTCAAGCTTGGGCTTTGACAGTAACTCAAATCAAGTGAGACACAACTCATCATTCTCAAATCATGATGTAAACCCGTGGGGAACTTCCTTCAATTCTCCAAGAGTTTTTGAAAGGAGTTTAAAAAGCTCATTTGATGAGAGTAAAAGACTAGTTTTGTTGGAAAAGCTCAGAGAGGCACATCTGACCATACAGGTAGATTATCATGATTATAATTCCTTTGTCAGTTGCTTTATCTTTGTATGTGAAAAGGTACAATGTAAGAAGAGATAACTGGTCATTTTGACAGGTCAAGAAAGTTTGGATTTCCAGGATTTGCCAGCTAAGTGTCAGCTTGGCTGCACTCTGCTTCTTGTAGACACTGAAACATCTTATACTGCTTACTGTATGTTCCACTGAGATCATCACTTCATTCTTCAGGCATACAAAGCAAAAAGTCGATCATGCTTGTCTCCTTTAAGAGACTAGTGTATTTGCATACTGTAAATACCACTTTCTGCTCTTTTGTCCAAGAAGTGGTACAGGTACAGTGTATGTGACCAGCAGCACTTCTCTGGGAAGGCCATACATGTACAGTTGTGTATACTGGCAGTGATATCGATTTGATAAAATTAATAGCTTACAATAATATCACTATAATAGTAATGCATTCAACCCTTGAATACTGGAGTGTGCATTTCTGTATTTTAATTATTGAAGCAAATAAATGCATTGGTCATCATCATCATCATCATCATCATCATTATCATCATCACCTATTTCTTTACCCTTGGATTTGAGAGTAACTTGGTGTAGCTAAGTATCTCCCAACCATGATATACCCCAGAGGACAGACCACAATGCTGGAAACTCCATACCCTACTTTTTGTGAATGAGTGTGTGGGTTCTTTGACCAGTCGGTGGTATGTTAGGCATGGCAACCAGTTGGAATACAATAATTATTGGTTCAATTTTTGACACATTTTACCTACAAATGTTTTTATTTTTATTGTGGATAGTGTACTTGCCTTCTTTCAAATGTGAGCTGGTAGTTTTTCACAAGAAAATAAAAAAAATGTTTTTTTCTTAATTTAAAACATGATAAAATAGAACCAAGCAGAAAAGCTTGTAGAAGGCAAGAGTGAGATATCTTGCTTGCGAGGGCAGTTGGAAAGCCTTGGTGCAGGGCAAGAGGTATGTAAATTTTTATCTACTTATAATTATGTACGCCCATGTCCATCTATAATATTATTGCAATAGACCTTATTCATAAATGGCGGCCACATTTATAATTCTTTTTTCCACATGCAAATTAGCCTACCAAACCTCATTTTAGAGCAAGAATTCTTTTCAATTCACTGTATGGTATCGAGGCTTGGTAGGCTAATTTGCACTTCGACAAAAGAATTATAAATTGGCCGCCATTTATGAATAAGGTCTATAGAAGGGAAAACCTGGAATCCAGAAACTGGAATCGGGAACAAGTTTTAGATTGTTTCTGATTTCCTAATTCTGGGTCCCAGATTCTTTCTTTTTTGTTTTACAACTCCTGGTTTTGTATATAGGTTTGCTTGGACCTTTTCCTTCAATGTCATGGCAAATGTATCAGTTGCAATAGAATTACCAATATTAAGCCTTTGTTTACACTGTACAATTTTTTTTCAATTTGTGGTATGCAGTAATGTTATTGGAGATAATTTGAATGAAAAATTGAATACTAGCATCTTTAAGTGAAGAGAATAAGTTGTTTCCACTATTGCCAACAACATTTCCCCTATGATTTAAAAGAATATTTTGTCAATGTGTGGGACTTGCAGAAAGAAATATATTACTATAATTTATCATTCAATGATCAATCCTAATGTGCTGCCAATTAATAGTACATTGTTAGTATCAGATTAATCTGACCTTGGTTATACACCGTACCTGTATCTGATAAAACTAATTCTGATTAACCTTTTTAAGGGATTGCAGAAAGAGGTTGACTCTATAACAAAGGAAAGGAAGACATTTGAGGTTTTCAAATCACACAGCTTGAAGTCGCGAGAGCACTTCCTTACAAGGTGAGCCCTCAAGGAATCCATTTTTTTGGGTTTGTTGAAGAACTTTAGAAACTTCATTTGTTAACTTCTTTATCCTATTTACAGTAACTAAATAAGAATCTCTAATACTGACTAGACTATAAATACATATCACAGAAAAAAACTTAATTACTAAAATGTGGCAAGAAGTTTGGACTATCCAAGTGAGTTTTTTTAATGCTTCATATAAATTTGAATTATTTTCTATTATTGTGTGGGCTTTCTGCATTTTTTTCCTTTTAAATTTATAGAGGTGATTTTTCTATTCCATTTAGGGCTACCATTTTTACCCGTGTATAATACTCATACACCTTGTTTCGGACTGTGCATTTTGCAACAAAAAGTTCACAAGCAGAAAATGTTATGCAAAACTTGCATGAAAAAAATTCATTTTCTGGATAAGAAAATTTGTTCCACTAATTGCAACAGTAAAGTAAAGCCTAATTAACATGTGTGTTTGGATATCTAATCACACTTGTTTGGACCTGTATGTAATAGTTTAAACACTGAAACCTTTATAACTCTGTTTTGGAGTTGCAATGAAATGTTCTCTCGTGAAAGATTTGTCTTTGGAAAGATCATCTTCTTGTTTGTACACATGTTTTAATCGCTCAGAATAGAAGGCTATGTTGATCAGTTTTTATTTATTATAAATAAGAAGATTAATTTATTAGCGGATCTACATGTAAATTGTTAAGTCTTTATTCAGGTTCAGCCTTTTACTTTTCAATTTAAAAGCGAAGTGTCTTTCTTTATATGCTAATGAGGGATGTGAGTCTAAAACAAAGGATTCTGTGTATAATACATGTACGCATGTCAATTTTCGGAGCTGTTTTAGCGGGAAAAAAGTGTGTATTATACACAAGTAATTACGGTAGTTCATTTCTGGCAATTTTTTCAATTCAGATTGTCATTGTAGAGTACTTGAGATGACATTGCTTGAGTCACTTCCCTATACTTGTGCATGATTTGAATTCCAAAATGGTAGCCAATTCCCTCCTTACTTTATTCCACCTCTTGGCAACCCTTCCTCCAATTGAAAGTACACCACTCTAAGCTTATTCAGATGTGCATGATCTCCTGCAGTCAAAGGCAAGAATTGATATTCAGAACAATAGGCTTTACTAGATTGCCCAATGAGTTGTCACCATATTTAACTTTAGGCAGAGTTTAAACTTATTTGGCTGTCATTGTCACAGTAGCCTCAAGAATGAAGAGATGGGTTTTTACTTTCTTTCGATAAGGCTAAATGATCTAGATAAGGCACTGCAAGTACTGACTGCAAAGCACAATGGGTTGCAAACTGAGTCAGAAAAAAAGGAGGCTGCCCTTCAGGAAATGCAAAATCATGCTACTACTCTTCAAAAAGAGAATGAAAAATTACAAGAGGTTGGTATACACCTGATTTATTGTTAGTAGATCCTGCTGTGCATTAGCAAATACCGGTATGTTATTACTGCATGTATAGCAAGCATTTCCTTGTGTATGAAGAGCTTGGGAAATATTTTTCCAAAATCTGGCTAATGTGAAAATAGGAACATGCAGTTTCTTAAAATATAGTTAATGCCAATTCAGCATGAGATGAAACAGTCTTCAACCTAGAATATTCTCAAACTTCTTTATAGTGGTGGTTCTAATGGTAACATATTGATTAATAACCCCTGAAAGTGACACATTCATTTGAGGTGTGAATGGGTTTATAATAATTATTGATTGATTGATTGATTGAGTGAATGGACAAGATATCAAGTTGGAACTTACAAACTAAATTTATTCCTTGAATTTCTAAAGCGCTAGTTTTACGGTTTTTCTTTTGCTAAAACTAAGTATGTGTATCTCTCAACCTGCAGCTGCTGCTATGAGAATATACTGTTCTTGACAATAGGTTATTCATATTTAATATAATTATAATCAATAATAATTATAATAAAGCTCCTTTAATTGTCTCTCATTGTTTATGCAATTATAATATTATTTATTAGTTATGCCTTAATTTGTCTTGGATTTATTTTTAATTTCATGTTCAGTATATGTGTTTTAGTTCAATATTTTTCGTAGTTTAAAATTTTTTGAAGCAGTTCAATTTTGATTTTTTTTTGTCTGATATTCGTTGTCATAAGCTGAAACAATTTTAAGGGAAATCAAAATTGAAGTGGTTTTAAAAATATTGAACAAAGGAAAAAATTTGAATCTCAACAAGTACATTTTGAAATAAACAGGTGAACAAAGGACTCACAAAACAGTTGAGTTGTTTGAGGATCAGTAAAGACCAACATGATAGTGATGTTAGCAGGCAGCTCAAGCAACTTAAAAAGGTGACAGCAAATGACAGCTAGGTGTCCTCTTGGCAAGCTAAGGCTTGTTGGGAACAATCTATGCAATGCAAAGGGGTACCCTGTGTTTCACTGTTGAGTTGTGCTCTGTTTCCTAAAAAATTAATGAAGTTATGTAAAAACATGCAAAAGAACAACTGAAAAATCAGGACATCCTCGTTGCATGGGGATCCAATCCGTGTTACAGAGGTAGTGAGATGGAATCCTGCTTAGGACTCTGATCTTTCAGTTGTCCCTTAGTCCATTATATATTGTCAAGCAACTAGTTTATCATCATGATGATCTCTTTCATGGGTGCATTACATGCACTTACAAGTGTATGACATTGTAGGGTCCACAGACCAGCAGGGGATTTTTTGTGGTTCAGAACTTAGATAAACAGCCTAGCTCCTTGTGGTCTTCTCGCCCATTGCTAACACATCTATACATTTTGTGTTACCCCACCCCCTCACCTGTTTTATTGATCTTGAAAAGTCCACAAAACACTCTGTGAATGTTATTTAGTTGTATGGTAACTTGTACAAGAAGAGTTTGAGCTGGGTTTCCTGGGACTGCTTCTTTGCTTGTGTGTAGTTAAGTGTACACTGCATGCATCACTCAAAGTGAACTTTGTTTTAAAGCTTTAAATTCCTAAGTGGGTGATGACAAACTGTAAAAAGCTTAGTTTTTTTTTTTTTGGATATTATAGGATTATCAAAAATCCCTTCAAGAAAAGGAAGTTATAAAGCATCAGTTATTAGAAAGTGTTAAAGCGAAAGAAAATGCAAAGGGAATTCAAGAGACATTGAGTCAGGAAATTGTACAGATCAGAATGGTAAGTTGCTCGTTAGGTTTTGCATGAAAGAAAATAATCGAAATACTAATGAACTGAGACAGAAAGCTGATCATTTTTATAGACACAGTATGGGATCAGAGTGAAATGCAACCTTTGACCTGTTTTAAGATTTATTAAGTAATATTTATTTATTTATTTATTTATTAGCAGTAGTAACGATTTATTTGCAGAAGTAAATGCAGGCCCATATGGCTGTTATTATGCTCTACAAACAAACTGGAATTAAATGTACATTGTGTAAAACTACAGTGACTTTGTCCTTTTTACTCTTTGCAAACACACTGTCCCACTAAGGTAATGAGCAAGTGGCTTACCAGTATTACTGAAACTAATAATGCTATTCTTATCCAGAAAAGGAATGTCTCAAGGTCGCCCGGTCACCTGGGGCGCCTTATTTGCGAGCATGGCAGACCAAATTTCTGAAGAAGTAGCCCGAACGGGCACCTTACTTGATTCATCCTCACTTTCTTGTAAATATGATCCCAGCTGGAATTAATTAATTCTGGGCTCTTGAAAAAGTGACTTGGTCTACTAACTTTTAATGTTGGGAGCCCGAAGGGCTCCCCGAAAATTTCCTTAGGCAGCAGCCTTGTGTCTTCTATCTTTAAACAACATTTTTTATTCCTACATTCAAAAACTTGATAAAACCACATAAAGTTTTCTTAAAATGTACCGAGTGTGGTTTTGCAATTGAATTGAGTGAAACACATTACTAAGGGAATTATTATACAGGCATCCTGGATGTTTCAAAAATTAAAAAGAACGCCATTTGTCTTTGGAACTATATGTATTTATCTTGTGCCATATGTACGGAAAAATTAATTTTACTACAAAATAAAATACTATAGGCCAAGGGATTAACTAAGTTAAACTTAAAAAAGTCTAGATTTCCAGAAGTGACCTACAGGTCCCTTAGCATTTGGAAATCTAATTAAGATTGCTTTGATTTGTATAGCACACTTGCATTATTGTTTTAAAGGAGATTAATTTTAACTTTAACAGTATCTGTTCCTTTAGGAGTGCGATATTGAGTGTGGAAAAGTCATTGTATTGGAAGAAGAAATACAACATCATCAACGGAACTACAATAATCTTATCAAAGAACAGGAGCATTTGCTGGAAGATAAAGCCAATCAAGATCAGCGACTGCAAAGGGAAATTCAGGAGAGGCTTTGCTTAAAAATGGTGAGAAAAAGATGAACATTTTTTGAACATTTACCGGTACTCATGCTGCATAATTGCTAATTTGTCATTTCGTGTACATATGCCTGGTTACTCACAAAAATGTGTGTAGAACTGTACATGTACAGAGGGATGGTCCTCTATCCAGTGACTGCAGTACTACTGTTTTTTGCAGATCAAACAATTGACAGATGTAGTATTCTCTGGAGGGGGGAAATAATAATTATTACAATTGTTGCTTCCACTTGGATTGGTGCAGGATATTAAAATGTTTGCTGGATAGCAGCCAGTTCTTATGTGTTTGGATGTTCTCAACTGGGGTAATGTCCAGATTGTTGAGTAGCTTACCTTGCAACTGGAATGAACCTACTGACACTCTTCCCTTGACAAGCAGCTACCCTTGACAGTTAGTGAGGCCATTGTACAATGTACTGGTTCATCATCTATATAATATTTTACAATGACTGCAAAAATCTTGCACACTCATTGGCTAATTTTTATTGTCAATAAGTGGACAGACACAAATTTATAATTTATGCAATGATGATGCAATATTGCTCGCGTCAGAAGTTTCTCGCATTTTTGTCTCACTTTCGTCTAGTGTTTTGACTTAATTTTGACCCCTCTGCTTTTTCAAAGTAGTCTGCGGATCCACTCGGCTATCGCCTCGTGGATCCACCGCTACTTTGACAATGTTATGACGAAATTCATAATCAATATCAGGACAGATGCATAAACAACTGACATCAATTTTTTAATGTGATAACAAGAACACTTCTGTTTATTAGGTCAATGATCTTCTCATAGAAGAGTCAACCTATGTGAAGGAAGCTTTTCAGAAACTTGAGAAGTCTGGTGGTTCCATGGATCACAGGTCAAAGGATGTTAGTCCAAACCAAGAGGAGATGCCGACGCCCTCTAGAACAGACCAGGTAACGTGTAAATATATTGTTGACTGATGCTACATATATTGAGACAACTACTGCAACCAAGTGACATGCTGATTCATTGAATGAAAGAATCCTTGAATACATGGACTGCCAACTCAGTGAAATTGCATTGGCCCTTTCCTCTGTCCAATGCCTGGTGATTTTACTCATAAATGGGTGCCTGCTTTGAAAATAAATGTGACTCATAATCTGTTATGCAGCCCATCATTATTGACTGACTCTTTTGCAGATGGAAAGCATAAAAAATTGGAATGGAGATCTTCTATCAAAGGTCACTGTTAGTAAAAGTCATTGTGAAGAGTTGGAAAGGTGAGTAAATGGATTCAGAGGAAATGCAAGGAAACCTTTCTTGGCACCCCAGAAAATTAGGTGATGTGTAAATAACAAGAGAATGTTTCCTGAAATTTTTGTCCTCTACATAGTATTACATTACATACTTGTATGTGCCATTGGCAAAATTTTAAACAATGTTTTAAACTGATTCCCTTCACATCAGGTTCAAATTTTTCGACATTGTTGTAAAGTCTAAGAAGGGAAGAAAGTAATGTCATAGACAAAATTCCTTTCGTGATAAAAACTATTAATATCTGTCAATGTCAAAAGAATCAGATGAATTAACAGGCATTTTTAAGGAGTGTCGAGCTAGGAATGAGCCAGAATTTTTTCATAATTTTTGATAATTTTTTGCTAATTGTGTTTTTCATACCCTCAACCAAATAGTCAGCTGTCTTCTCTTGGTAAGGCAAACAGACTGTTAAAAACAGAAAAGGAAAACTTAGAAAGACAGTTGCAGTTTGTGAAGATGCAAGAAGATGCTTTCACTAATCAGGTAAACTTATCTAGTAAATAGTCTTCACTACATCTGTCCCTGCCTAAGATAGTATAAAAGGCAGTTGAGGTTTAAATTATTTGCTGAACATGTCACCCCTGTTTCCGATTTGCGTCTGACAAATCATTGCCCCTGTTTCTGATTTGCCTCCGGACAAAATCCATTTCTGAGCCAGGTAACTCGATTTGCGTCAGATCTAGCTACTTCAATGTTTGATTTTTCAATAATTGCTAACCCGGGCAGCACTTTGGTTCTTCTTGTGAGTTTCTACTTTGTGACTCCTAAAACACCTCAGTCATGTAGAACAATACCAATACCACTTGTGTGCCCCTTTTAGCAATAACAATACCACCTTGTGTTCCCGTTTGAGCAAATGAAGATTGATTCCCTTACAATGTCTACCAATCTATACATTTATCCTTTTTGGTGGGAACTTCTAGGTTGCCTCCTTGGGTTTTGCTGTCTAGCTGGGCCAAAACCTTGCAGGGGCAAAAAAAAAATTCTTGCAAATCACAACCATGCCATTGTCATGCTTTTGTTTTACATGCAGCTCATTCTGTCATTATTCAGTTCGTGATGGGCAAAAAATTGACTTTTAATGAGTTTTGAGAAAGAGCTATACTTTCAATCAACAAGAAATGAATACTTGGAATGTCAAAGAACAAATGATTGGAGTAAATTATTTCTTGATTTATATGTTAATATAATTATATTATTTTGCATCTCTTGTAATTATGAGTTAAAGGTACAGAAGTCTAGATAATCAAAGGACAAAACCAAATAATAATATTGTTGTTTCAAAGCTTTCTTTTTGCTGCTGTGCTAGCCATTTTAAAATTTATCTTATTCTTGTGAGCATATCAATTATAATTATTTATAAACTTGTTTTCATGATTTGATCCTCTTTTAGCAATACAAAAACTTATGGGTTTTGATAATGATATCAGATGCTTTTAAAATGTTCAAAATACTTTTAAAAAGCTGGCATTTATCAAGTTAAAAGTTAAAAAGTGTACAATGTATAGATATTGAAAAGTATAAAGTATGTTCTGACCTTCCCTGGGAATGAGATTGAGTTTGTACAATAGGCGACAGTAACATGCGTTACTCAATTTGCTTGCTGGCTCACAGTTTGAAAAACTGAATTGTGTGGCAAATCTCAGTTACTGTTTCAATGTTCTTTTTTAGCAGTTGAGTAAGTCCAAGGCATTGAAAATGGAAAAGGACAATCTTAAAATGAGTTTTGACTCAATCAGGTAATTTACTGTGACATCAAATTTGTATCATCAGCATGTCTTGATCAGTATTCCATGCAGATAAGCTTACTTAGTTTGTTATGGATGATTTTACACATGGCTTTGCTGGGTAATTATTATAATTATTTTCACTTGTTCTTGTTTAATTTATTAAAGTGTTATTGTACTGTACATGTCATAATGATTATGATTTATTTCCTTTGTTGTCTTCTTATGCAATACTTGTAATATATTGTATAAATTATAGGTACTTACCTTTTCATGTATTCCTAAAACTTATGATCCATATGAGAACTCCCATCAGGGAACATATTAATCTCCTTATATCCTTTTAACAAAGAAAAATATAAGTTAACATGGTTGGATTGGTTGGATGGACAGAAATGGACACGATTGAAGATTAGTATTTTACTCTCTTTAAGGCCCAACAATTTTACTCGTCAATGGGGAACCCCCGGGAGTCAATGGGTTAATAATTATTAAGGTCGTTTTAATTCAGAATGATCTTATTTTTTATGTACATGTAAGGGTAATTTCTGTGATAAAGTAAAGATTTCCCTAAAACACCCTAAAATAATGTGGCATAGCACCTTTAAGGTGTTTGGCTAGTTAAAGTTCCTTTGTGGCATATTTTACATTTTATAACTTGCCTTGTTTTACATGCAGCAACAAAATGAATGATTTGGGTGTTTTTAGTGTTCTGAGTGCAGCAGGTTTTGTACTGTACTTTTTTTATCTTTAGTAAAAGGAATAAAGAACTTGAGAACATGTTAAAGTATCAAAAAGAAGAAGCAAATGATTTGAAGGTAAAACAATACTGTACTTATGCTTTTATAGTATTACCCCATTGACCCCTGAGGCACTCCAGGATGACCCCAGTTGATGAGTAAAATCGTCTGGCGTTATACAGAGTCAAATCTGTTGAGTCTCACTCCCAGGAGTCAATGGGTTAATATATAATAATTATTTAGCAACTACTCACTGAAGTGTCGGTGGCTAGTAGTGGATATTTACCGAGTGGCTCGGTAAAATTAATATCCACCACTAGCCACTGACACTGAGGTATATACTTAAAAGCAGTGAGATAATGTGGCACAAAAAGATGATTTTAATTCATTTATTTCTTCAAAGATTACATGACATTTTCGGGAACAAATTCCACGTGAATTGCTCAGAGGTGAATAGCGATGGATAAGCGGAGTTTGAGTAGCCAATCAGCGTGTGCGTTCAACGCTATCCACTGTTTTGATAATACTTAATACTATTATTAAAAACTGAAATACAGATATCAGATTTCCAGCATTTTCATTGGCTCACCAGACACAGGCTATCAGTTTATATACCTGTTGTACCTACCGTAATATGGTCAAGGAACGTTTTTGATTGGGTTGTACTGAAGCTGAATATAATTTTGTGACTAAGCCCAGCACGTTTGGTTGAGAATTATTATTTTGATTAACTCCAATATTGATGATGGTAAAAAATTAAATGCAGCCTTTTGCCGAGGGGAACACTAATCAATATTTTATCCTTTGTACGACAAAATTTGTTGGAGGATGTCATTTACAATTAAATATTAAAGGAAGGTTTTAATTGAGTAAACATGGTATCACAATAAATAGAAAAGATACACTGATGATCTCCAAATGGAACTTGTTAAAATCTTAGTCCCACATGAGATTTGAAGCCACAACCCCTGAAGCTCCTTCATTGACTTACTATGGTAAGCAAGTGTTATCTGTGGGCTCTGACAAGAATTAACTTTGTCATGTAGTTGCTAAGTGGAATGAATCCATTATGGTTCGACTACATTTTGGAGTCAGGTTTACATCAGAAATAACTGGACATACCCTCAGCGGTTTGAATTAGTGACTGGTTCACTTAGTAGGTGGGGTATCGGCCTACTGTGGGGGAGGTCACAGGATGAAAACTCAGGCCAGACCAACACTCAGGGTCTTTAAATAACTGAGGGGAAAGTTAATCCCCTGGGAAATGACCCCTCTAATCAAAAATCATGCATTTTTTTTTTTGTGAAAAAAATGTCTGTTGATCATGTGGACTGACAGCAAGCAATAGCCTTTTTTTCATGAAATGTTGTTAGTGATTAACTTGTTTTATTGTTTGCTTACTTTCGTATAGCAAGAACTAAAGGAACTATCTTATTCAACTACTGAAAGGTGAGAAAAGAACATTTGGTGCTTAAAGTTATTATATTTTGGCATGCAACACCAAATTAATTATTAATTTATTGTAAGGAGCATTTAGCTGGTCAGCTGATGTGCATGCATTTATGTGATAAATATTCATCTTTGTTTATTTGGTAGAAGGCAGTGTAATTAATGTTCTGATTCATTTAAACTCTTCTAATGGATTGACAAGCCTAACAACAATTTGTTCAATTCTTTCAGTCCACAGGAAAAGAGTGTTCATTGTTTGCAAGATGAGGTGGACAAAATCAAGGAAACAGTGACAAGGTACTGGTGCAAATTAAATTAAGGAGCAAAAAGCTAATAAATAATAATATTGGCTATTTGCAAGTTCAGTGAAGCCTATGATTCAAATCAAGTATTGATGCTTATGTTTGTAACAATTTTTTTTATCACAGCAAGCCAACCCACTAAATCATAAATCCATTGAAACTTGATGTACACAAGCTAACCCACTATCTATTATTTTTTATACAATATGTTGTCGTCGTAATGCCAGCTGCGTTTTAATGTACCCCAGAAACAAGAGAGACGAGGGCAACTTGAGGCAATTTGGAAGTGACACATTGAACTGGTTTCATGATAGTATAATCATAAAAGATAAATAGGAATTTTTGTAGTTGTCAAGTTGGAAAAAGCAACAGGACAGTTTTTCTTCAAGTAAGCAAATCATAGAGATTTTGTTTTTTGACTTGTAGATAGGCATGCAAAAGTTGTGACATTTAACAAATGTGAATGAATAATTTTATTTCACGTTATTACAAGCTTAGGGTATGTGACAGTTTCTCTTAAATTGGTGTTGTTTAGCTGGTAAATTATTTTTGAAGGTGTCATTTTCTTTGCAAGTCCCCGGTGTGAAAAGTGTTTTCATCTATTTGTCACAAAAGGCTGGAATCAGAGAAGAATGACCTCATATCTGAAGTACGCAAGTTGCAGAAGGATCAAGAGATGTGGACTTCTCAGAAAAGTGAACTGGAAATGTCAGTTTCAGAGCTTAATGCAGAAAACATGCAGCTGAGGGTTGAATTGCAATCTACCAAGGTGTGTTAGGTTTAGTGTGGTTGGCCTGTGGTTAGATGGTTGTAATTTTTATAGGGACAAATCATTCTGAGTTTGTATTTTTCCAGGACGGCAATAATGTCATCATCATCATCATCATAATAATCATAATAATAATAATAATAATAATAATAATAATAATGTGTCAAGGATAGACAGCCGAACACGACTGCTCTATTAATATTGATCACCTCAATAATTCTTAAGAAGACTACACATCAACAACTTAGAGGAAATGAAAGGTTGTTAATGAGAGGGGAAAACTGGAGGGCCCAGCGGAGAGCTTCTCTCATCAGAGTGGAGAACAAACGAACTTGAGCTGTGTATGATGTATGGCATCAAGTCCAGGAATTGATCACAGGCCACATTGGTGGAAGTCAAATTCTCTAATCATTCCGTGAGCCCTTCTCCCTTGTTAGGGTAATAGCAATAATAACCATAATGATATATATGTTATTTGCCAGCTCGGAGGTCCATATAGCGAAAAACTGTGACCGAGGTCTTGAAAATGCTGCCCGAGGCCGCAGAGGGCAGCTTTTTCAAGACCGAGGACACAGTTTTTCGCTATAAGGACCAACCCTTCCCTGGTAAACAACTTACTATTTTTTTCCTCTCTCTCTCTCTCTCTTCCTCTCTGAAATCACATTTTTAATTTTTAACTCGCACCGCGCTTGATAGCAAATGCAGTAAGGGACTTACAAACTGATCATTTCAAACAGAAATTGAATTCTATTTCCACGCCTCTTATCCAATAAAAATCTGTTTTGAAACGCATACTTCTGTATGTAAACGGGTCGGTGTGAAACAAAGGAAATTTAAGGTCATTAGACAACCTCACACAACCAGGGCTAGGATTCCGCCTGGGTTGGCGGGCAAGATCGCAAAATTCCGCCCGCTCCCAGAGCCAATCAGATCGATGGATTCGCAGAATCCCGCCCTCTCACGCACTGAGAAAAAAATAAAAATAATAAATAAGCAGTTGAATAGAGTGGGCTGTATAGTTAGTTATCTGCACAGCTAATGAGTTGAACTAGGAATGACCCAGAAGGAATCCCATCCCGCGAGCAGCACTTGGGAGTGGTGACAATGTGCGAGCCATGCGAGCCAACCGTTGTAAAATGGGTGCTTAGACTTAAAGACTGTTTAAGAGCGCTATTTGAAATGGGTGCTTAGACTTAAATGCGAGACTCGCATGACTCGCTGGCTCACAGATTCTCCATCCCCAGCCCTTGGACACACAACCTCCTGGCGTTGACCCCTGCACTCTATTGATGAATTTTTGTTCGCATGAAAATGTCGACAACCAACCTTTCATTGACTACATCAGCTATGTTACCCTACATTCAAGTATATTAAGTAACACGAGACCTTATTCACAGGAGAAATACTATTTTTTTTACCGGAAGGGGCTCATTATTGAAAAGCAAAAGTCTTCTGGAAGCACATGACATTTTTGGCAATATCCGAACTTTGTTGAACTGATGAATGAAGGGGTAGTTTCTAAAGAAACTGTGGTGCTGCGTCGAATCTCTATAGCTTTTAGAATCTCTGTACGGTGGCCAATTTACATTATCAACTCCGTTGATAAAACCAAATTTTTGTTGACCTGAATTTAGGTCGTGAAAACAGAATTAAGCACAGATGATATCATGAACAAGATTGAACGAGAGAAAGAAGAGGCTGTAAGAAAGACTCGTGAAGAATTCAAGGTAAATAAGGAGGCCCCCTGCATGGTCACTCGCAATACAATCATGATTGACTGCTTAACACTGCTGTTTTTTTACAATTTTCTTTATTTTATTGTTTTGGTTCTCGGTTACCAAGGGGTGAACCGCGGCGATCTTCCCTTGCCTTACGGCTAGTTTTGTCGGATGAAGAATAAACCAGTTTAACGAATGAGCAGAATTTAGGAAAACAATATCTTCCATTCGCCCCGGTTAAATAGTGCAAGAATGATAATTCCCATATCGATTCAACTCCCACGTCGCACCTTGCTGGCTACACTCAGAATTACTCATCTTGAAATCACCTTAGCAACGAAGAGGCAACGCTCCTGAAAAGTCACGGAATAAGGAACATTTGCGTGATAGTCGTAGTTTGTTTGCAATTATTCCATCTTGTTTGAACGAACGGAAGTGTCTAGTTTTATAGGGGTGAAGCACAAGTCGAGGACACTTAAATCAACAAATTAACGCAAATCAAGTCAAATGTTTGTTTTTGAGTAGAGGGGAAAACCAGAGTACCAGGAGAAAAACCTCTCGGTGCAGAGTAGAGAACCAACAAACTCAACCCAAATATGACGGCGAGTGTGGGAATTGAACCCGGGCCACATTTATGGGACGCATTACTGCTCTCACCACTGCGCCAGCCCCGCACGTTGTACAAAAATGAATTGTACAAAATCAACTAAGTACCCTGTAATTGGGTTTGTGTGAGAAATAGAGATTTCTATGTTCAATTATTTAGGAGTCCTTTGATGAAGTTTATCTTGAACTGCAAACCGTCAAATCAGAACTCAGCAAAGTTTGGCACATGCTTGAGGAGAAGGTAATTAAGTTATCTTTATGGGAATACTAAAAAACTATAAAACATGCGAGGAGGTTTCTCTTCCCAGGTGTCGATTACCCTTTTTATTGCTGGACATAAGTGCCTTAATTTTCTTCGTCTCTTGTTTAGGAAAAAGAAGTTGAACATCGAGGAAAAGAGTTACATCAAGAGAAGCAGCAGGTGGGATCTGTTTTCAATCTTTTCAGTATCATAAAGATAGCACTTCTTCTGCACACGCCTCCCCATACCAATTCTCATCGTTTTTCCTTAAATAATAGAACATATTCTTCTGAAGGCAATCACAACCTAACTTTCATCCTACCAGGCAAAAAATATGAACCCAGATATAAACGTTTTGTTCGTTCGTGCTATCCTTCATTCAATCCTTCGTTTACTTAGGTCATTCGTTCGTTCGTTTACTCACTCACTAAATCTAATCATTCAATCATTTTTTCGTTGTTGGTTTCTGCGGCAACGTTTGTATATACAATATGACACAAACATCATAGCTTAATAGATCGAGCTAAATTTTGTGACCTATTATGTTACTACAGCAGCGGGATTATCATCTAAAACCAGCTATAATTTGTCTTTAAATTCTGATATCTAAAAAACAACTAGGTAACCCCCCGTTTTTATTGCTGCAAAGTGATAAACAGGTTCAAAATTTAAACTTGAAAGCCTCATGAGCAGATAAATTTGAAGTGGCTCTGAGACCGCTTCAGATAATATCATCTTAGCCTGCTGATCACTCTCTATAGTAATAAAACAATTTCATGACAAAAGTAATAGTTGATATGTAGGCACACGTTTTAAGTCTTTATCGTGGGCTTGCGTGTATTTCCTTTGATTTTTGATGGATAAGTTATTTGTTAATGTATTTTTTGATTTGTTAATTAAAAGTGAAGAATTTTCAGCGTTGTTGTTCAGTCAGTGTCAAAAAGTTTTAATACTGTCTATATTTATTTATTTATTTATTTATTTTTTTCATGTTCGTATCTCTATGTCTATGTTTAATTCAAATGGTTGCATTTCACTATAAGTATTGAGTTAAATTATGCTGTTTTTCCTACCGTGATCAGGTTGTTTTGTTATTTTAGTCGCAGAAATTGGCTCAAGAGTTAGTCAAATTAAGAAAAGATTATGCTGACCTCACTACAAAGTCTGCTAGTAGGTAACTATTATTCAGAGTTCCTATTTTGCTCAGTCCTCTTTCTTATGGTCGTCTCGTCGTTTTCATAAGACTTTAGGGCGTGAGTCGTATGCTAAACGAGCATGGAATTGGGCTCCTTTCTATTAGTATAGGTAATCGCATGGGGCCGAGTAAAATTAAGGATTAATATCACGCGTGTTTTCAGAAGTTGCTGAAATTGCCCGAGTCGCGCAGCGACTAATTAATCCTTAATTTTACTCGGCCCCATGCGATTACCTATACTAATAACAAAGAGGGCAAAATTACTGAATGCTGATTGGTCAATGAAGAGGGTATTTTTTCTTAATTTTGCTTGAGAAGAGGGCAAAATTACTCGCTCACGATTGGTCGAGCGCCAAAAATTCTCGCTCCTGATTGGCTGAACGTACGTCTTCCACATTCAGTTGGTTTCTTCTGTTTGAGCAAAACAACTTCGTCTTCATCAAAGTTTGTCTTTTAATTCGCGCTGCATTCGCCGAAAAGGCATAAAGATTAAGAATTGGCTTTAAAAGATGATCTGAAATTTGAATTTTCGAGTGACAAGAAAAAGGGCAAAAGGTTTTTTTCGAGAAAAACTTAAAACTTGGATCGGCTTACATGGCGTCCGGCGTAGCGGGATTGTGTGGTTGAAAAACAAAATGATTCCTTTCGTCAAGGGCTTTCAGTTTACCACGATATCTTGCACCTCAACAAAAAAGGTCACAGAACAATTTGCCATTGACAGGAGGAACGAGTACCTCAAATTTGGTGGATTTCTTTGGACAAACTGTTTGCTATGTTTACGGATGCGTATTTGCAAGTGGTAAAAACCTCGACAGCACAGGTGAATAAAATAAATTGAAGCTTAACATTTGGTTTAATCGTTCTTACAGTTGTTCACGAATGAAACTCGTATTTTCCTCTCGAGTGGATGTAAATAACAATCATCTATACTCGTTTTGGACGCAAAGAACAAGTTGACTTGCTTGTCTGTTTGTCAGTTGTTTTGCTTCCGAGCAAATACGCATCCGCAAATACGCATCCGTAATGGTGGACTTGAAAAACTCTCGTAAACAATAATAACAACAACAACTCACAAATGAGCAAAACATATAGATAAGGGGTCATGAAGAAACCTGTTAACACTGCGGTCGTTGATAAGTAACTATCATCCTATACATGACAATGAATAGTTGTATCGTCACATTGAGTCGCATGACGTTGTCGAGCCTGCATATCAGTTATCAACAGGTCACCGTCTTAGAACTTTGCTAAACTAAAGAGTCTGAATTCTGATTCTGAATCTGATTTCTGGTTGTGAAGTTCTATCTGCTCTGTCCTGCATAGGAGCCAGATGATCTGTACTCTCAGAGATGAGATAATGCTGAGATCCAAGGAGGTGATTGCACTTGAAACGGAAATCTCCACCATGCAACAGGTATTCGATGTAAGATATTCTTGACTCTTGAGACGTAAGGCCTTAGGATCTTTGCAGACCGGTGCACTGCTTTTGTGTGTCGGATTAGCTTAATCGTCTTTCAATTTTTTACCTGCCATATCTTTTAATATCGTTCGATAATAATTTGTTTCAAACATTATTTGACTGGCAGAAATGCAACACACTGGAGAAACCGCGACTCCAGCAAAAGAACCATGGGTTGAAAAGAAGACGGTCCGATGGTGACATCAGGTAACGAACGGCCTTCAGTGACTTCAAGATACATGAAAGTTTTTATCTCTGTCAAACGTGTCTGTGTTTCAGTTGGAGATCCAGTGAACCAACCTCAAGCTTAGCTTCCATCTCTTTTTGCTGTAGCTGCATTTCAAACATTTTTTGTCCAAGAACATCAAGTGTCTGTAATGATGTGTATTTCCTTTTGTCAAACCTTAGTCGGTCCCTTAAATTGAACCAGAATAGGAGCGGAAATTGTGTCCAATATCATTCTCTTCCTTCGTTATTTTTTTCCAGGAGTCATGGAAATTTTCACCTGGATTATAATGAAATCAAAAAGCTGACGAGTCTAAATACACAGTTGAACAAGAGAGTTCAGGAAGTGAGAGCCGAGAGAGAATCGGTGCTACAAGACGCTCAGGACCTCCTAAATGGAATGCAGGTGGAAAAGATATTTCAGTAAAATTGCTTTAAAGTGTAACACTACATGTCTTGTACGTTGAACGTGGAACCAGGGGATTTACTAGAAAAATTTTAAAATCACATGGTTTCCGTGAAAGAAAGAGCTTGACAACTGAGCATGCGGCATTCCTGCCTTGAATAAGTTAGCTCATGAACCGATTTTAGTTCTGACACATCGTTCGTTCCAAAATCCTTAAACTAGCAAGTTTTAATTTTTTATTTCTTTATTGGTCTTCGTATTTATTTATTTTATAATCAATTGTAATGGCAGCAACTTAAAGAGGCATTTGAAGAAGAGGTGGAGAGAGAACTGGAACGGGAGAGAGTCAATTTTGAAAAAGAAAAGCAGTCATTACAGGTTCGAATCTGGGATTTTGTTTTTATTTATTTTAGCCGAGCCAACGACGAAAATGTTGTCGTGATTTTCCTTTTTTTCGGTCCCAGGCTGTACTAACACCGCGGGGCCCATTTATTGATGTTCGCTATCCATTTTTTTAAACTTAACTGATAGATCGTTTTCCTCAAATTGAGGATTTTCGCTAACATTACAATGGTGCTAGTTTGGCTCTTTAAAGTGTGTAAAATAAAAATCCCCGACCTTATGGAAAGGGAAACCACAAGCGCTACAAATTACCTTTTGAATTAATTCTGGAGCTAAACAGTGATACGCTACCATGACCCTTTGAGTGAATTTGTGCATGTTCAATCTCCACGAATTAAGATCCACAATATCCACGGCTGACTCCGGTCTGGGCTGGTAGCTTGGTCGGTAGTTCAACGGTCAACTAATATGATGGAGGAGGCAGTGTGGTTAGAACGCTTGCCTTGAGATCCGGAGATCCCGCTCTAACCACTCGTTGAATTTGATCCTGGTAGTCCCTGGTTCAACTTCCCAGCTGCACTTGTAAGTAGCCAACTGGTTTCCCTCCGGCCGGTTGGGATTCTTAACAGTTGTTGTTGTGTTCGGTTGTTTCGTTGATTGTGTTTCATTTGCCCTGAAAAATCCCTATGGGGGAGCGGTCAATTAAGTATGTAATGTATTGTATTTTATGGTCCCACAGAAATTTTTCTCTTTCCTTGCCTGGGCTATTTTCATACTAGGGCGAAGTCTCAGGTGAATTTCTTGGGATTCCTATCACCACAAATTTAAGTTTTTCATTATCCAGTGCTTTATGGAAAAAATGCCCTCCTATTATACCAATAGTTCCCTCAGAAAAAGGGAGTTGGGTTAATTGGAAAAAAAATAAAAAAATTAGATGAGCGAAAGTTTTGTATAGTGGCTAGAGGTGGGTTTGGGGAGCTTTCACGGTGGTTGTCTTTTTTTGTGTAAGGCCTTCTGCAGCCATTTCGAAGGAAACTGTTGGAGCATTTTTTGCACAAGGCAGGTGTTGCTGCTATTACTAATTCTGTTATCCATTTAAATCTAGATTGCGTATTGTCAAAAGGCTGATAAAGAGCCATTCGGTAGGTATCTTGTAAAGGTGATTTATGGGAAGGTAGTGGTCAAAAAATTCACTTCTTTATTTTTTTTTAATGGGAAGGATTATATAAAGGAAATCGTATGACCTCGCTCATGTATTTCGTGATTTATGAGAACGAGTAATGTTTTGAATTCTCTATAAATTGCAAGAGCCTTATAGGCTCAATAATCTCAACAAAATTTCTGCATTGCACATTATAATATATTTATTCATTTGTCATTGACCAATCGGAAACGCGATATTTTGCTGAGTATGTAATAAACTTGGATATACTGTAACTAGATTTGTCAATAAAAGCGGCAAGTTATTGAGTGTCGTGAAATACTGAAATACTAATACTACGTGAAATACTAATGCAGCAATTGTATGCATTACCGATACTTGACTCAGAAAAGTACTTCCCTAGTTTAGCTTGTCGAAACGTCATCCCTCTCAGGACTGCACTAGCCCAGAGGATCAAATTCGTGTATTGTTTGTCGTTAGGCGTCAAGACAAAGCTGGAAACAGAAGTTACACAATTGACCAAAGAGAAAAATGCTCTTGAAATGAAAAGGTAATATTTGAGTTTTGTAAGGGCCTAACCATTCTGCTATTGGACTGTAATACTTTGCTATAAGAATCCCAAATGCCGCATCCAAGCCAGAATGTCATTTTTTTCAGTACTAATATTGTTATTTCAAATGCATTTTCGCTTTAAAAGAATATCATCGATATCTTTATATTAGTACATGTACTGTACTTTTTTGTAGTAAAAATTTGGAATGTGAACGAGATGAACTTCGCGACCAAGTGGAGGAACTTTGCAAAATGAGGATGGCGGCTGAAGAGTGAGTTCATATGCATGCATATGTAGTCCTAAGCTAGAATTTCTTTGGAATTGAATTCCTTAACCATTCATGCATGATGAGGTTGGGTGTGGTTAAAAAAGAACTACATCATCTTCTACAGTGAAACTGCAGATAACACAATCCTTGATTCATTAAATGTGAAAATGTAACAGATTTTCATACAGGTGGAGAAGCATGTCTCTTGGACTAGTATTTACTTACGCATGATTATGATTATGATCGTTATGCCGCTAGTGGGAATTAGGCTTTACTGTAATCCGCGATACTAGCAATGTTTGTCATTCGTTTTAATGCTGTCCTTTAGAAGCCCTAGACTGTGCCCAGTTAACTCTAAAGCCCGGCTTCAATTGACTGTGGGCCATAGTCTTGTGAAAGGCAAGCCTCTGACAGCGCCAGTAACGTAGCAGTAACCTCATAGATCGCTTTATTCTTGTTCACTTTCATTTCTTTGCATGCTTATCTCTTTTTTTAGGAAAGGCGTACAGGTTGACCCAGCTTTGAGTCCAAGAAAAAGGGAAAACAAAACAAGTACACGGAAAAGGTAACTCTGACAGGGTGGTATTGGTTACTTGCGTAGGTGAAAACTGACAAGTTTGCTTTTTTTAACAGAAGCAAAAGTATCGGTGTGATTGTCCGGCCTAACATTAGTAACCCAAGAGATACCTAAAAGTAAGTTATACGTCTCCTCATGCATACATTGATCAGTACCAAAAATACTATTGAACCTGGTTCTTAAATGGTCGCCGTTTTGAAATCTTTGTTTGATACATAAGCTAATTTTAGTCAAAACGAAATAACTTTTAAATAATAGCATTGTTTTATGAATAAGACGTGTTAATAATAATCCTGGCGAACTATTATAATACATGGAGGGAGCGTTATAGCTATGGCTAGTGGACAAGAGGTCAACCAGAAACATTGATAGGAATCGGTAAAGAGAGTCTGTAGGGTTTCTTGAATAGTCTTTCGCATGGAAAAGAATAAAATGTCTTTTTTTTGAGTGTATTATAAGAAAAATATGAACAGGCTCAAACAAGACGTGAATGTTAATTGTACGAACCTATCTATTTTACTTACTTCAAGTTTTTGCATGGTTGATCCACGATCTACTTAAAAGCTAAAATGAGCAAGACTGATGTAACGGTTAAGGAATATATTATGAAGGCAGACAACCCCAAGGATTCCGGCGAGGCCACGTGACGTGGCGTAATTGCGTTCCGACGAAGGAGGACGCATTCTAGTCGTCGTTTTACCAATGTCCCGAATATGTTTCGCGGATATCGATTGTGGTGCCATGCGATTTCAGGGTTTGGACTCAACTGATCTTGAATCAGACTGGCTGGCCGATGGGCACATCACCTCGATCTGATGTGATTGTGAATCTGTCATGCCTCGACATCGGATTTGTTTCGCAATGCCGGCATGCTCAAATGAAAGCGGTAAAAATTCCCCATATTTCCACGTGCTTTGCAGTTGTGTGTGTTGGTTTCACGGCTGTTTTCTTCGCTGTTTTTTTCAAACGTAATTGAAGTTGTGTTAATTGATTCGAAGTATCACTAGCAAATATGACTAAAGCTACTTATCAGAACATTAGAAAGCTGTGTAGTGGTGTGTTTGTAGGAAACGGACTTTACAATTCGCCCCCGCATGTAATGGCAATTCGTGTCGGCAACGACCGAGTTGTGATCTGTCAACTCGGCTGCTTTTCACAGGAGATTCAAGTTCTCTCTGCGTAGTGCCAGAAAGCACCCCACAAGTCCACTTTCCCTGAATATTTCTGGGTAATCAGTACAGTTTACTAATCTGTGTTTACTACAATTTTAATAGGTTTTTTTATCTCCTATGCTTTGCTGTAACTTGCAATTGTCGATCACAGCTTCATTCAACTAATCGAGGAACATGTTCCCGCATAAAACTACAAATCGCAGCCTTTCTCTTGCTATGAAGTTCATTGATAATCGTTACAATGACGTGACATGTGCTCGTTATTCGGTTGATGTTGAGTTTCCGTAGTCCACATGATTAGTTTTAGTTTAGTCCAAGTTTAGTTTTTGTTTGGTCATACCTTGATGAGTATTTGTGATTTAAGTATCTTTACCTGTGGTCCCTCCTTGTGGCCGTGTCTGGATTTCAACTTGCGTTGGTCTTGTCGACGATATACTATTCTGACTACACTACAACGAGCTTCGAGTGAAAGTTTATTTAGGATGTGTCAGTCAGCCGTACAAATGCAAGACAACCCTACTATAATAACAAAAGTTAAATATAATCTCATAGAAGTTGTGCTACGCCAGATACGAAAAACCACTAAAAAAGCACCCTTTAGAAGTGGGCAACAACATGTGGAAACGTATTCGTCATCTAATGCAGCAGCACAAAACCCCGAGGAAAGGGTGAAAATAATTAAAACAGCACATATAAAAATAAAGTAAACAGACAGGGAGACTGACTGACCTAGAATGACCTAAGTCTCCCGCCGAGACTGTAAAATACCCTTAACTACAATCTTGGACAGAATAAAAAGGAACAGCAAACCCCCATCCCCCCCAAAGCAATGATGAAGCCGCGCAAAAGCCAAAACGCGCCATTTTCCCATCCTTGATTTGGGGGGGATGGGGGTTACAAATTTCCCATCTATTTTGTCCAAGATTGTATGGAAGGTGTCAACGTCACGAAATAGTGGTCACCCTTAATTAGAGAGTTATCTTTTAACACATTTATCGCTTGAAAACACTAGTCACTGACGGAGGTCCAGACTTACTATACCCGGAGAAAACATTTTTGCAAACGCGCTCTTGAACATGGCATTACTCTCAAATCATAAAAAGAGTTCTGCGACAAAAAAGGACCATTAATGTTATTTCTCAGGAGTCACAAGACTGTGGACCTTTTATACCTCGCTGAAATACCATGCAACAATTATGAAAGACTGAAAGTTTTAGTTAAAACTTTTAAACTGTGTAGTGCACTTAAAGTTTGTTAAAATGACACGTTCGACGTTTCACTGACGGTTTACAAAAGGTTTTTGTGTGACTTAAGATGGTTTGCAACGGTTTTCAACGGTTAATCACGATTTACAGCCAATTAAAATAAAAGTCACAATGATTCACTGTCTCTTACTTCCACGACGAAATCGTGGAAAACCGATAAAAACCGTCGGTAATCTGTTGTAAATCGTGCTAATCCTTATGTTTGTCAACATAAATCGTGTTCGATTGCAAAGAATGAAAAAAGAAACAAATTAATCTATCTAGATATAATATCGCTAACAATGATCTGTAAAGGCACCCATACACTTCTTAAAAATAGCAACAAGGAAACAGCTACTTCGTGGTTTGCTTAGAGGTCTAGCATGAAATATCGGCGAGCAAGAACAGCGTACCTGATGTTTTTGGGCAGGTTCGAGTCTGGCTTGCAGACAAACTAATTTTTTTTTTCTTACTGTAATTATTCCTTCAATTACCAGCCGATGCATTTTCTATATATGTTTTGTAGCGTTCTGCCTTTAAGCGTATTAAAATAATTACAATGTAGTCAGGCATAAGTTTGTTTTGTTTTTTTTTCGTCTTCCACGCAGCAGAACTCTCTCGTAGTTAACAATGCATCCTGCACTTCATACAGGCTTATGATAAGTGAATTTTTTTATTCATTTTATATAAATTGAATAAGCACAGTTCTTCTGTTTTGTATGAGTCCACTGATAAATGACCAGGTTTGCTCTGAAAGCATTGAGCTTTGACTGAAACGTTTGTGCACAGATTTATTGTCATGATTGCTATACATGACGCTGTGAGTAACACTAGTCGAAGCTCTCAGACAATCTTGGACAGAATAAAAAGGAACAGCAAACCCCCATCCCCCCAAAGCAATGATGAAGCCGCGCAAAAGCCAAAACGCGCCATTTTTCCATCCTTGATTTGGGGGGGATGGGGGTTACAAATTTCCCATCTATTTTGTCCAAGATTGTAGCCCAGCTCCTGTGGGCCACACATGGCTACTCAGTGGATATAAAAGAGTAGAGACTTGAATAGGATTTAGTTAGGAGTAAAGATAATAGCGAAAGAGTAGTGCTACGTGGTGCTGCAGCAGAATAAAACATCGTTTGAGAATCGTCTCTCTGTGCTTCAGTTTGTCGGTGACATTCCCATCCTAACCTTATTGACAGCGTTCGTATCAGTAAAGTTCACTTACCTTTCATTTTCTGCGTTGTCTCGAATGATTTGCTTTGTTTTCTCCTCCTTACTGACTCGAACCCAGTGAATACAAGGAGGTTGTCTGTCTGTGGTGCACTTAACGATCATTCCTTAGTACAACTATCGTTTGTCAGGATCACTTACGATCGATCTTAAGTGTCGTTTGTTTTGTCGTCGCCATCAGCTTCTTTTCTTAAAATTTTGTTGTTTTACAAAGTAAGAAAAGTTGTTTGTGACCATAGATACAGTTGACTCCCGATAACTCGAACTTTCAAGGGAGATTGAAAAAGGGTGAGAGTTGTTGGAAGTTGAAAACAAAGGCCTGGAAATAAGGGGAAAAACGGTGTTTACTGTTTTTCTATTCATACAATATACATTTTGAATCAAGTTAAAATGGAACAGTTCATTTCTAAGTACTGTAGAAATCAGAACGTAACGTAACGTGAAATAAAACAAAGCAAAGCAGCAGGAGAGGTAAAGCATTAAAGTTGCATTAAAGTCAAGGTACTGCGAACTTTGCAGTTTTCAAAGCGAACAACGCCGGGCTACAGCTACAGAGTTCATGCGATTTACTTTTTCGAGAAGTAGTCGTTCGAGTTATCGAGAGTTGTAATAGATGCATGACGGAAATCCAGGGAAAATCGATTTTGGGTTCGAGTTAGCGAGGGTTCGAGTTATCGGGAGGCGACTGTATGAGCTGCAATTGCACTATTTTTTCTCATTTATTGCATTTTTCAACTAGTTAATTGTTATCATATTTTTCAGGTGAGGATAGAAACGCACCTTGTGCATACACGCTTGAATGCGGCCGAGTAGGCAGCAGTTTTCCCAAAGTTTTCTTGGGGAGCCTGGAATATGCTTTTTCACTTTTTGTCATTTTGTCTTACAAGCCTCATAATATACGTGAAAAAATTACTCCTGTTTGATTGCAGTTTTCGGGAAACATAGTGCAGAAAAGAGGTAATTCAGTGCAAAAAGAAGTAATTTAACCAATATTATGATTGGTGAATGAGTAAACAAAGTCAGAGAGAGCCAATAAAATGCGAGCCTTGCATGCGTGGATGGCGCAATTTTTGCGTGATTGGGTGATACGTTGCTTCTGTTTAACCATCTGGAATTTTTTTATTTATATTATTGACAAGTAATCACTTGATTTTTCTTTTGTAATTTGCAAAAATTAAGCACATGTAGACTACAAATTGCACTCGCCTTGCGAGATCGAGAAATTTTATTCGTCTTTGAAAAAATTACTCGTGCTTATTGATTCCAAATTTCGCTCGAAATCATGTGATTACCACCTATACTATACTCGAAAGTTAGGTGTCAGTGAAACATTTCTTGTAATTTAAAAAAGCTCCTTACTGTATTTAACAAATAGCACGCAATGACTGTGCAGGAGCTCAAAACAGAAAGCAATGGACGTGGAAAGAGGGTGTAGTTATTTAGTCTATATCGTCTATAATAGGCTTATATCAGGAGAGTTTCAGCAGATACATGGAATTCCCAGTTGTTTTCTCTTCAGACTAACTTAGACGACCAGCGGAAATTTTGTTTAATATAATATTAAAGGCACAAGTGAAATGCGGTGATTTAATTTATTGACGTATAATATTTATTTTCACTCCAAGTATGTATAATATAACGTTTATAGTCAACTCTGAAGAAAGAAGTACAAAGAAATATACTTTTTAGACTTTTTAAATATTATTGTCTTATTTTCTTGACTGTACCGTTTGCCTCTGTTTTCGTTGCAAAGAGGAGCGAGAGGTATCTCTGGGAATTGTTTCAATTTTGATGGGTTGAGAAAATGGCGATTTTTCTGCCCGAGTTGAAACTTAGTTATGATTGCGGGGCGTGTGATTGTAAAGAATCAGCTGAGCTGGCCTGTGTGCGGCATAGAGCTCAGAGGTGACCTTCCTTTGAGAAAGACCTCGTTGAGTTTGTTTCTTTCGTTCTCTTTTAATTTTACCGTGTTGATGATCGTCAATCGAGCTAGCTTATAGCCCAAAGCGAGTCCTGGTGTACAACAATTCAAATGGAAATGAGTTGCGTGTTCTTATGCAAATCAAACTCATTTCCCTTCCAATAGTTGAGCACCAAGGCTCACTTCGAAACTGAGACAAACAGCAACTCGGAAATACTCCTAATGGTTCTAAATGAGAAAAGCAATATCCCATATTTTTTGCATTTCTGTCATCACTAAATCATCATCCTTCAATGGTAAAATGTTCAGAAAAAAATCAATGTTAGAAAATTTTCGCGCGAACGTCCTTAAGACCGGGACACACGAGGCGACAAGCCGCAACGACAGGTCTCTGCGACAAGTTGTTCCGTGTGTACTACTTGCAAAACAAGTCGCTGCGACACGACGCCTGCTTGCTGCACACGCAGTGATCTCGATTGAAGAGGAATGTGAACTAGGTGAACTAGTTTTCTAATTAAATATGGCTGACCATATGACGCTCTCTCATTGGTTCATTTATATTTTGTCGAAGCGACTTGTTGCCGGAAGTGTACACACGGTGCGACAACGCTACTTTCGCTAATTTTGTCCCTGCGATTAGTCGCGCGAATTCAAACTGGTTTGAAATCGTGCGACTGATCGCGGCGACAAAATTCTTCCCCAGCGACAACGATTTTCATAAAATTAACCTTGTCCCACAAGGCAAATTGTTGCAGCGACTTGTCCCCGGGACGTGTCGCTGCGACTTATCGCCTAGTGTGTCCCGGCTTTTAAAGTTAACCATGTCATCGGCCCTTGCAAGTCCTGTTGTTGTTGTAAGTTTCTTTGAACATTTTGTTATCGTAGTTTTGAACTCGTGATTGAGTTGTTTGGTGTTACTAACCTCATTTCTCGGGCTGCTTTATAACCTACAACCCGCAGTTTTTTCCATTTGAACTGAGATAAATTGAACAAGAAAAAACAAGAAGAAAAAAGACGTATAGCCCGAGAAACGATGTTAGTAACAAACGCATTTTGTATCGAGATCCGTGAACCGAACAAAGAACGTATTAGAAAAGACCACCGCTAAATTACCGCGTATTTTCCGAGGTATGTTAATGACTTCGAGTATTCAGCAAGAGGAGATTGAAGAGCCAGTTTTGTTGTCATTAACAAGGGTCCAATATGTGCGTCATTGATACCTCCCTTCTGTTAAACTTTTTTGTCATGGCCTCTTCCCAATGTTCTCTTCCAGTTCCTTTGCATTGCGGTCCAATTGTTAGTTGACCTATGAGCTCATTATTTGACAGAAGATCGTGGTTGATGACCTTGATAGTCAAAGAATAATCATCGATCCTTTCGTTAACCACATCAAACAAGAACCCTTGGTTCCAGACGGGATTTATTCCGTTTGCTTTCTTAGTCTTTCTGCATTCCAGTACCACTCCATCTGCGTTTAGGGATACACTGACATACGGTGCTGCGAAACAAGTATAATTCACTTTAGATGAGGGACACTCAGCGGTTGTTAGTCACTCGCGCCCCTCATCGATTTTCCTTTTTTTCATTTTTCAAAACTAAATTTTGGGTGGACGTCAATCAAATGTTCCATGACATTAGTCCTGCTCACTTGGTGACAGTCGAATACATTTGATTGACAACCACCAAAATTACGTTTCAAAAAATGAAAAAAAAAGTCGTCGAGGAGCGCGTGTAACTGGTAACCAATCTAACGTTAAATGCGCACTATTTAGTTCACCGTAGCCGCGCTATGACTTTGATGCTTTTTGTTCCATGGGTTCTTAAATTCAGTATTAAAACATAACTGACAGCAGTCAAAAACCATTGCTTCCCACCCATTTATCTGGGTTTACTTAATTCGATAAACCTTGCATTTTAAAAAGCGAAAGTTCTGGTCAGTTTCTGAATGCGACCGAGTCGAAGCTGCCAGAAGGGGCTAACAAACTACTCTGATACTGATGAAACAAATTGGATGAAGTCGATGAAGATTTGATTTCGTATCCAGTCGCCTACGATCAAGTGAAAATCATACCAAGCTAGTGGAAGAGGAAATTGGGTCAAATAACGTTTAGATAACAGTTTCCTCTCTTTTGGTCTGTGATTGGAAGCTGCGGATGATAAACGCAATCCAACGCGACATGTGCTAGGATACAGTTGCTCTCGCTCACCCCGCGATCGAAGAGGGAGTCTGCTTGCAGGCTAGTCTATTACATACCAGTAGTCAGAAATTTGCTTGTCTTCAGGAGATTGGAAGCCTTTAACACAATTATATTCAATCTTGCACGGCTAAATTCATAGCGCAGTGACACGTGGATTTCACCTCTTGTAAGACTTAACGCACAACCGCGGGTCTGCAGAGAAATTTAAACCATTAAATGAGAATGAAGGAGGAAATAAAACACAATGACGCGGCCTAATAAACAACGCCTAATATCACTATTTTATTTGGTCACGGGTATCTCCCTTACTTCCTCATTCTTGTCAAAGATAATGCTTGGGCAAACATTTTTTTTCCGACTTTCTATTCCAATCTGGTTCAAACTGGTCGTACCTTTTAGGGGTTAAAAAAGCGGTTTTGGTATTTCTTAGGGTGTTAAGTCTCGAAAGGTCCACAGCGGGAGCTTTAGTGGTACCTTTTAGGGTATTGAGCCGAACAATTATCACAGGAAAATTAAACAATTAACTAATTTTTAATTTTGTCTTATTAAACCCATAATTTGGTACCTCTTAAGGGTGAAAAAAATTTCACACCGCCCCCACAAGACAGGATCTTGGTACCTCTTAGGGCCGGGTTCCTTTCAAAATTTACGACGAGCACCCCCGTCCGTTTTTAAATGGGTGTTCCCCCCCCCCCCCCCCCCCTGGAGAGCCAATACCTAGCTTCTCTGCGTTTGCCCTAACGTCTGCTGTTTTAATTTCTTCTTCGTTCCAAACAATGACGAAAAATGCTGGTATGACTTAAAGGGTGGGTAGCTAGGTCACAAAACAACCTGTGTTTACCCGCATGCATTTAAAAAACGTAAAGAGCTTTTACTTAGGTTTTTTTTCTGTATTTCTTGTGACAGAAGTATTTTCGAACGAAGACAATAGTTGGAGCTCGCACGCAATTTTCGTGCTATTAATTGCGAGTGAAAATGGACATTTATTGAGTCTTTATCCTCACCCTCTCCTCCACTGTGGACTGCCCAAATGTTTCATCACCTTAGTTGGGGTCAACATTGATTGGAAGGGGAAGGGAGGGGAGAGGCAAAAGTACCAGGTGGTCAGGAAAGAGAGTCGTGTACAGGAGTTTCCCAATGTAATTTGTTTAGGATTAGAGCCGGCTGGAGTAAACGACTGTGATCCGAACTTCTATGTCCTTGATCTATTTACATAAAATCAGTTTAGAGGAAAGTTGTACCACTGAAGTGAATTGTGTACAGTGTAATGCGTTACTTTTCCCAATACAATATGTGGTTTTACTACTATATTAATTAAGTTTCAGAATTCAAACTTGATATTTAAAGTCCTTTAACTCCCTTCTGTAGGCATTCCCGTCTACTTCAGACCTTCAATACAATATGTGGTTTTACTACTATATTAATTAAGTTTCAGAATTCAAACTTGATATTTAAAGTCCTTTAACTCCCTTCTGTAGGCATTCCCGTCTACTTCAGACCTTCAAGAGGCAAAATGTCTGCACGCTTCGCCGTTTTCGTGAAAAAGAAAGCTAAGTTTCACATGTAAAATTCAAGAAAGTAGCAGCATATATCGATCTTGCCGTGATCGACAATATCTGAGAACTTAATTTGCGTTCCTCATATTGTGTTGTGGTTTGCTCCCTGGGAACAAATAACTTGTTTTTGCCTTTCATCATATGTAGTTGGGATTTTGGTTCTTCAGATACCAAGAAGGCAATGTCCTCAAGCCGTTGCACTTGAACCGGCATAAAAGAGCGAAAGGGATCGGACAGTTTCACATTTTTAGACTAAACGCCATGAGTTGGTGGTATATGAATTTCGAGCATTTGGTCATAAATTATTTCATATCATCCTGTTAAATGTCCCGTTAAAACTTGAACTTTTTACAAAATCTGTCATCTGAGGCGTACTATCAAACATTTGAGTAAAATCGTGCAGTAATTTTCTGTGTAAAAACCGTCCACCAGCTTCGACGACAACAACACGTCGAAACACGCAGAGTACAAATGAGAAAATAAGTAAAGAAATAAATAAACAAACTGTAGAACGATGACGAGCTTCGGAAACAAAACAAAAAAACTTAATCCACTGAAGTAAACTCAAGTTTGTAAATATCCGCTATGTTTCAAGCATTTGGTATGTGAACAATGTATGAATAACATGGTTAAGAGTGGACGGGAAAATTATAATTGAAGTGGAGAGCCCTTGTTTTTAAATGTAGCGGAAATGAAAGTGCTTGTTGTATAAATTGCTAATATAAAACGTCCAAAACGCTTTTCATTATACCGAGATGATGTGAAGTCACAAGAGCTCAGTAAACCGAGAGCCAAAGAATACAATCGGATGATCATTGGCCACAAGCTAATTAAGAAAATGCCTTAGCTAAAAATTACCGCCGAAGATGGAATTAATGTTTAGGTTTGTTTTGGAGCTCAGTTTATTTTTTAAGAAAGAAATGATTTGTTAGTCGGTGTGTATCATACTGTTTTGGTTAAAACCCTGGAATCTCATTTTCCTTTTCGGTAGTTAAATAAAGAAATGTTCACGGAATCACCGAATAATCACCGAATCACCTTTAGAAGTGCGTAAAAGAGCGGAATATTTTCATGGCACCATTGTCCCTAGTTTTCTTCTCTCCGCCGCTCAAAAGTGTAGAAGAATATTAATACAGACCAGCATGACAGTGATTTCTCAGATATTTCACAGGAATATTGTTATGAGATTGAGTGGAGTGCACGACATTCCTTGGCGCCAATCTTGTCAGAAATATAAGCTCCTTATGGCTGTTTAGTGGTTTTATAAACACTTTGAAAATAATGCAAACATGAATCTTGCGTAAATTTAAGACAATACAATGCATGACTGTTTTTTTAACCTTTTCAATCTTTGTGTTCTGTGCAATGTTCTCTTTAGTCTCAGTGTCAACTTTCCGACCTGTTTTGCTGAAGCTGTGTAATTCCTCAAGCTTCTTTCTTTGTTTTTCCAGGTTAGTAACTGGATACCTATTGTTTTCGGCTCTTTTCCTTGCTTTTCTTAAAAATAAAATTAAAATTGTACGAGCGTAGCAAACTAAGATCGACCTGTGTTTCAGTGGTCAACATTTCAATAGGACTAACAACATTAAGGTTTAAACATTTTCTGTGACACAAAATGCGTTGGAATTATGCGTAACTCATACCTGGGACTTAGGCAGTAAATCTCTCCAAAGTATCGTAGGTTCGCTGGGTTGAAATTTTTCCATGTTAAAATACACATCCGTGTAACCAATCATTTTACCTCTGCTAAACTTGTCGAATGCATATAATCCAAGACGGAGAATTAATTCCCTCAGTTCATTTTCGGAATAACCAATAAACTCAAATGTCTCGTTAAAAATAGGTTCCCCACTGTTGCTTTTTATTTCCGTACGGTAAATGTTGCAATCGTCCGGAAGAAGTTGAAATCGCACCTGTGTTGGAGGGTATTTTCCATACCAACGTCGTGGGACACTTAACGCGCACATAATGTTGATAAACAAATGAGAGTTGTGAAAATTATAAAACAACGAAAACTGGACCTGACAAGGTCTTTTGTCAGATGTTGTCGATGGATCTTCATCGCCCTCACACGGATTAATAACTGATGAGGCCTTTCTGCACGATGGATATGACGGTGAAACGTCTCCTTTATTTGATTCAATGAAGTCTGCATCCACGCTATTGCCATCTGGTGTGAGACCAAGGATAGGTTCTACCTCGCTTTTGTTTCTTGATTTATTGAGATGAACTTTGCTAGCGCCATTCCGATATCGGCAGACAAAAGTACAGATAAAAATTACCATAGTCCCGCAGCCTATTCCTCCAGCTATTGCTATTACCACAAAAAGGAAATCTGTAAAGACAGAATAATGCAGATCATTAACATATAAGGGCAACCGAGTGACCATCTGCCGGCGGACTAGTTCAGAATAATTGAGCAATCCATTCAATACTTTACTAACCCTCCATAGCTTGGAATTTAAGTGACTTTGACTCGTCAATCTACTTCGGCAGTTAAATATTTCATTATCTCAGCCAGTATCACCCTTAAATATTGTAAAAATATTTGATGCGGCGCGAACGTTTTGAAGCGGGGCTGCTTATACAACGTGTAAATTCGTGTTCTCTGTACCACACTATTGGTCACCTCCTTCAACGGAAGACAAACGATTTTTTTCATGGGTCAAAGATTTGACCTTGTCGTAGCAACATTATCACGCACACACAGAGATAGTAATGCAGTTTCTTATGTTTGTCACTCTTGCTTAGGATAATATATCATTTCCGCATTTGAAACTTTAGTGGTAAGGGAAAGGGAATGATAATCAACTTGTGTCAGCTCAGGCAAGAAAGAATACACTGGAACAGTTGACGATCTTGAACTGTGTATATTCACTTTGACGCAGAAGCTGTGATCATTTACATAAACTTGTTCAAAACAATAATAAATAAGCGCAAAAAACAGCGATAAACTTCGTGTCGTCATGACGCCATTTATATTCAAGTTCAGAGACTGTCACTTTCTCTCGATGTCCAATCAGATTCTATCAGAGCAAGAAAGGGGGTAGTTTCTAAAGAAACTGTGGTGCTGCGTCGGTGGGAAAGTAGTACACAAAATTTGGTTTTATCAACGGAGTTGATAACGTAAATTGACCACCTTACTGTAACAGGGATTCTAAAAGCTGACGTTTCGAGCGTTAGCCCTTCGTCAGAGCGAAGTCGAATTCGCTCCGCCGCTCGAAACGTCAGCTTTTAGAAGCCCTGTATGGTGGTCAATTTACATTATCAACTCCGTTGATAAAACCCCAATTTTTTCTATCAGAGCAAGACTATTTGCGTGACATTACATAAATTATCATTCGTTTCAGTTTCTTCTATCAGTTCTGAACTTGATAATGATGTCACCGAAAGGTTGTTCATTTTAATTGTTGTTTTTTTTTTTGTTTTTTTTTTTGGTCTTTTTTAGACGAGCGCCTTATACTCGGGCCGTCGTGGGGGTTCCTGGTCTGACCGAATGGATGTAAGGCGATACATTAACTGTCTTAATTATTCAGTCACAGTTTCTTGGCACGGCGTGGTCGCGAGAAACTGAGGAGGAATTCGGCGGCATAGAACAGAAGCGGGAAAAATCCCGAATTCCTTTCTCGGTGCTCACGTGGTTTGTCCTAGATCCGGGATATTCACTTATTCTGGCGTCAGTTCAGTTAGCGGTGGTTGTGTAGTAGAAGTCTACCTTTTCTCCGAATGATTCGACCGAAAATGGTTCGCGGAACAAACCGAGGAGATGACATTGGGTAAGAAAACTTACTGTTTGATTTTACCTAAGTTTTTTCCTTCGTAAAAAGCCTTGGAGCTCGTGAAGTTAAGTTCATTTGGCGGTACTGTCGATTGACCCGAATTCTCGACATCACTGCTTTGCTAAACCCACGCGAAATTTAAAAACTTTTTTTCTGGGTTTTCTTTCCGATATTAGGAAGATCTTCGTCGGTGGATTGTCCACAGAAACAACGAAAGGTAAAACCTACTTTCTCTGATACATCAGTTGAAAATTCTGTCGCATTTTATCTGCGAGGTCTTCCACTTTCAAACCACGTGTCAACGTCTTTGATGTCACTCAACCATCAACTTAATGTTCCTGTCTGCTTGATTTCAGAAAGTTTACAGGACTATTTTTCAGCGTTCGGTGAGGTTTCAGACTGCATTGTCATGAAGGATACTGTTTCCAAGCGTTCAAGGTAAAACATCCGTTGAAAGGCCTGCAAGTTGGCATAAGCACACTACAGTAGGTTTTTTCCCGAATCTTTGTCCGAATGTTTCGTAATTTCATCTTTCAGGGGCTTTGGATTCGTCACGTTTGCAGATCCTTCTTCAGTTGATAATGTCTGTCAAAAGCCTGATCACATTCTTGACAATAAAAAGGTATGATGAATGTTTAGATTTAGTCATGGGAAGGCACGGAAACTGTAAAACCCCACCAAGTCACTGATTGTGGTATCTTACCTCTCTCTTCCTCTCCCTTGTAACCATTACCAAACCATCTTTGTACTTGAAAAATGTGCTTTCACCATTGCAAAGATCGCCAACATTTCCCCTTTTCCTAAGTACGTTTATAAAAGGGCATACACTTTACAGAAAATCTTTTTACAGACAGATTTTGCCATGGAAAAGTTTCAATCACAAAAATGAGATTTCAAAGAAAGTTCTTAAACAAGGGTTTCAATAACTCTTGAAGTAGATGCTTGGGATAATCAATGTAAGCAGTAGTCACTCTTGTCTTTTACAAGGGTTTGAGTGAAAAAATCCAGTTGCAATTTTGCGACAAGATACAAAAATGTAGTCGCAATTTCGCAAATTTTAGTCGCAAAATCGTCACGCTGCATTGTGCTGTCAGCGGTGTAGCAAAACAAAATATGAGCCCACGATGCTTGTGTTGAAAGAAACTGCTGACAACGGTGAATGATATCGAAGGAGTTGTGCACGTAACATCGCAGTGAAATTATGCTAAGTACTATTTCGCTATCTTCAGATTGAAAGAAGACTCAAGGCGAGAAACAAAATGATTTCGTCATTTCTTCATTTATTTTGGTAAAAAGAGCAGCAAAGTGGCAACTGCTAACCCTTTTGTTTCGAAAGAACGAAGATGAAAACAAGTTGCAAATTTGCGACTTCTCCAGATATTTTAGTCGCAAAGGGAAAAAATTGACTGTATTGGTCGCCATTTCAAGCCCTGAATCAAGGCAGAGTAGTCAGTACTGTACTCAGTGTAGACGTGTGCTAGTACCTGGGTCCTGGCTTCTAATAAAACCCCTGGTATACCACTGGTGACTGGCTTCTGATGAAATCCCTGCTTGGATTCACAAAGGTTTTAGTGATTTCTGAAGTTACAATAGTAGGTCCTGGGTAATAAGGAAAGATGATGATACTGGTAAAATGCAACGAAAGTAGGAAAAAAGATCAGTCAGGGTGAAAGAAAAATGGAATTTCCAGAAGGTATATGCTGTATAGAAGATAAATAATGATAATGATAGCAATAATAATAATGTGATAATCATGAAGGAAATCTCATGAAGATGAGTGCATTTTGTGATTTATGGGCACGAGTTTTCAAAATTTGAGTGCAATTTGATAACTTTCAAAACATCATGTGACCATGAATTATGTGACTGTGAAAGCAAAAGGGGACACTAACGATTTTCCAGTCCACCAGTTTTGCTGTTCATTTTTCGTTTGTTGACTTGAGAAATTCCTTGCGAAGGTTTCTCCTGTTTGTTCCAAAAACTTGAACAACCATTCCCCATTTTATGCAGGCCGTGCAAACTGTTTCTCCCTTACGTTCCAAAAATTTAAGCATTTGTTCAACATTTTTTTCATTTGGGCTGTAGGAATTTGAAGAATTTATCAGTTTGACAAAACACTTGACTTAACAAACATAAAGTTTCAAAATAATGCAGAGGTTCAGTTGGCATTCATGAAAAGGAATTGGACGCAATACTAAAGCAGTTTGCAGTTTTGTATTTGCAGGGATGTATCCAGAGTGCGTCATTGTGTCCTGGTACACACTCGTTTTTCTGTGGATGCACAGAATGTAGAACAAAGGGTCCAATTAAATGCAGAAAAAGAATCAAATGTTTTTGCAATTACAAATGCCAGGAAAAACATATGAACAGCTCATTTCACATTGAAATTGAACATTCCCATTTCTTACTACGGAGAAATGATAGAGTTGCTCAAATTTCAAGGTAAGCTGTTTTCTTCGAATTTTCATAGTCCAGGGCTAGAGAGTAACCAGCGATGTATCCAGGTTTTCAAATTTGGGGGTCCTCTGGACCCCTTTTTGAAAAATTTGGGGGTCCATTGCAAAATTTTGGGGGTCCAGCTAATTAATATTCAAGAATTAATATGCGATCTATTGCCTCTTAATTGCTGTTGCAGTACCCTTTCAGATTTCTAATTGCACAAAAATAAAGTCTTATCCCTCCCAACGAATATGTACTTAAAATGATCAATTTCTTTGAAACTGTTGTGCCTGTTGATTCATCGATCAAAAGGTATGGGCTGTCAAAGCTCCATCGATCACATTGAAATCCGTATGCTGTAGGAGCTGTTGGCTCCAGTTGATAAATGATCTAGATCTCCACAGAAAAAAAAACAGAACTGAATCTCAATTTTCCGTAAAAGAGCATCATTTATTTTAACTACACTTGAGGCGTAATTTAGGAACAAAAGAGTAAACAAATGTTAGCGATCGATGCACAGGTCATCGTCGGCCCGTGTGGCCATGACTTCGCCATGGCCAATGTTAATAATCAAGCGATTGGATACATTCAAGTTTCATGTTCAACACGTTAATTATAACACTAACTCCGAAAAAAAGTTGCATAATTTGCAAAACAGACAAGTTACGTGCAAAACAAGAACCGAGACAACGATGACACGTGTGCTCCCGGAATTAATTTTTTTATCAACAGGGTCGCACAAAACAAAAATTTAACATACTTTGCCTTTGGATTCTCTGTTATTTCGCTCACGATAAGCGAACTAATGCTTGAAATTTACTTGGAAAGCATGCAACAAACTGAACTTGGACCTAAATGTTTTATTATCACTGGCTGCAGATCGAAAGTGTCGCCGATTGCCTCACGTAAAAAACAGCTCAGATCATGTCACGCAACACGTGCGAATTCAAAATTCGACTTCTGAAGCTGGACATAATGGTTGACAAAATGAAATTATTGGACTACGAAAATCCGAAAATAGCAGCTAACCTTGAAATTTAAGGAACTCAATCATTTCTCCGTTGTGAGAAATGGGAATGTTCAATTTCCTTGTGAAATACGCCGTTCGCATGTTTTTCCTGGCGTTGGTAATTTGCATAAACATTCCATTTTTTTTCTGCGTCCAATTGGACCCTTTGTTCCATATTCTATGCGTCCAAAAGGAAAACGAGTGCGTCCCAGGACGCAATGACGCACTCTGGATACATCGCTGACTAACTTTTTAGCTTACTGGCCTCGTGACCAGTAACAGGTCTGATCTCACTAGCCAAACCCAAAGTTGCACTAGCCAGTCTCGTCATGGGCAGTTTCACTCATTTGTAATGAGTCAGAGTAGTCGAGCTGAGACATATCTTGTTACGTCTAAAAACTATCATGAAAAAATTCCACTTTTGCAAACACAGTTCCCGCTTTTATTAAATATTCTCATGTGTTCAATCTCATTGTATGAGTTTGCTCACTTATTTTTTCTTAATTCTCAAAGTTCTGAAAACTTGCCTTTCATTAATTACAAATCACTAGAGAGTGAACGACTGAGGCATTTACATCTATTGTGATTAATAACTGTTTGTCCATACAAGTTTATTTGTATTTTTTCGCAAGGGCAAAGTTTTCACTTTTGCACTGGGGTATGGAAAATGCAGAATAAAGTAAATTAAAAATAAACCATAAATAAAATTACTTTTATTAGTAAATCTGTGGAAAGGCTTGTCCTATGATTATAAATTGGGCTTTTTCAGGCTCAATTTTAAACGTGAAAGCACCATTCTACACATGAAGCAAAAAGCAGCAACTTCGAAGTGAATGACCACTTGGCCTTTTTGTTTACAATAAATGAAACACAACCAGTTCCACGTGATTTCACACGTGGTTAATCATTTTCGAAAAAATTGTTCGCAGCAGGGCGTGGGGAAATTGTAATCCGCTTTGGTTTCCTTTGTAGTTTTTTTTTTAACTTATCATTTTTAAGGCAGTTAATTCGGAATCCATGAAATCCGCTGACAGTTTCTGTTTGTATTAGTGTCTATTCTCTCCTTCTGCCTTATTCATCTGAGATAATTTTCAGTTTTGTTTTTGTCCAGAACTCCTCTGCTTCACAATTTTTACAAGCCTCAATGGCTAGTGAAAAGCTCAAAATCTACTAGCCAAAATTGAAACTTCACTAGCCTGTGGCTAGTTGGCTACCGTTAGTCTCAAGCCTTGATAGTCGTATGATTTCATTTTGTCAACGATTATGTCCTGCTTGAGGAGTTAAGTTCTTGTGTTTGAATTCTGCATTATCTGAGGGGTTTTTTAGGTGAGACAATCGGCGACACTTTCTATCTGCCAATGATAATTTAACATTTCAGTCGAAGTTGTTTTCCAAGCTAATTTCAAGCATTAATCTGTTTATCGCGAGCAAAATGACGGAGAACCCAATGACGAAGTATATTAAATTTTTGTTTTGTGCAACCCTGTTAATATAAATGCCGGGCACGCACATGTCATCGTCTCAGTCCTTGTTTTGCACATAACTTGTCAGTTTTACCAATTATGCAACTTTTTCGGAGTTAGTGTTAAAAATAATGTGTTTAACATGAAACTTGGATGTATTCAAATGCTGGATTATTAACATTGGCCATGGTGAAGTCATCGGCGACAATGAACACTGTATCACTTATATTTGTTTACTCTCTTGTTCTTAAGTTAAACTGAAAGGGTTGTAAATGAAATTAAAATTAATGGTGCTCTTTTACAGAAAATTGAGATCCAGTTCTCTGTTTTTTTTTGGCTCTGGAGATCTAGGTCATTTGTCAACTGGAGCCAACAGTTCCTACAACTAACGCATTCCTCGATCTCGATTTTGATCGATGAATCAACAGGCATAGCAGATCATTTTATTTTTAGTACATATTTGAGGGGGGGGGGGGGGGGAAGACTTCATTTTTGTGCGATTTAGAAATCATAAAGGGCACTGCAGCAGCAATTAAGAGATAATTAAATATTCTTCAATATTAATTAGTTGAACCCCCAACAGAGATGTATCCAGGTTTTCAAATTTGACCCCTTTTTGAAAAATTTGGGGGTCCATTGCAAAATTTTGGGGGTCCAGCTAATTAATATTCAAGAATTAATATTCAATCTATTGCCTCTTATTGCAGTACCCTTTCAGATTTCTAAATTGCACAAAAATAAAGTTTTATCCCTCCCCACGAATATGTACTTAAAACGATCAATTTCTTTGAAACTGTTATGCCCGTTGATTCATTGATCGAAATGTATAGGCTTTCAAAGCTCCATTGATCACATCTGGAAATGTCTCGAGGAATCCGTATGCTGTAGGAACTGTTTGCTCCTGTTGATAAATGATCTTGATCTCTGCAGCGAAAAAAAGAGACCTGAATCTCAATTTCCGTAAAAGAGCATCATTTATTTTAACAACACTTGAGGTGTAATTTAGGAACAAAAGAGTAAACAAATATAAGGGATTGATACACACTTAATCGTTGGCCCGTGCGGCCATGACTTCACCTTCAAGTTTTATGTTCAATACATTAATTTTAACACTAACTCCAAAAAAGTTTCATAATTTGCAAAACAGACAAGTTACATGCAAAACAATAACCGAGACGATGACACGTGTGCGCCCAGAATTAATATCAACAGGGTCGTACAAAACAAAAATTTACGTACTTGGTTGTTGGATTCTCTGTCATTTCTCTCACGATAAGCAAACTAATGCTTGAAATTTGCTTGGAAAGCATGCAACAAACTAAATTTCAACTGAAATGTTTTATTATCACTGGCGACAGATGGAAAGTGTTGCCAATTGCCTTGCCTAAGAAACAGCTCAGATCATGTCACACAACGGGGCTTCGGTCTTCGATCTTCGTTTTGTAGACACCCGTTCAAACCTTTGACAAAATGAGATCATTCGACTACAAAAATCCGAAAATAACAGCTTACCTTGAAATGAAAGGAACTCAATCATTTCTCTGTTGTGAGAATTGGGAATGTCAATTTCCTTGTGAAATACGTCGTTCGCATGTTTTTCCTGGCGTTTGTAATTTGCATAAACATTCAATTTTTTTCCTGCGTCCAATTGGACCCTTTGTTCCATATTCTATGCGTCCAAAAGGAAAATGAGTGCATCCTAGGATGCAATGACGCACTCTGGATACATCTCTGCCCCAAAATTTTGCCATGGAACCCCAAATTTGAAAACCTGGATACATCTCTACGTTCATTTTTGCCTGTGGAACAGAAAATTGCTAGTGTCCATTCTTGCTTTCACAGTCACAAATGCTCAAGCAATTTCATAAAGAAACTTGTTAATTTTTTTTATTTTACTCAACAAAATTAAAGGAACTTCTGTATTACACTCTTCAGAAATTCAATTTTCCTTTGATCTTTTTCCTTGGGATGATGCATGGGCATGCTTTTGAGCTTTGATATGGCAATGGTTTATGTTTCAGATTGACCCTAAGCGTGCAGTGCCAAGGGGACCAGGACAGCAAGCTGTTATTTCCCAGCAAAGTGTTGGGGGTCCACCATCGGTAAGAATGTACAATAGCTATTGTAATAAGATTTTAGTAAATTTGTTAATTGTCCAGCACCACATCCAGCAAATTAGTCCAGCAAATTATTTGGAAGCTTTAACATGTTTTTACCTCTTGATGCTGCTGTTTTGACAGAAGGATTCAGGAAACAACGAGAACAAAATTTTTGTTGGTGGATTAGGAGGTAACGCTACTGAGGAAGAATTAAGGAGGTTTTTCTCAGTCTTTGGCAAGGTACAGTGCTTTCAGTTTCTGTTTGCTAGTGATTTGTAATAATAGTATTATTAGTAAATAGATTTGAGCATTAACTTGAAGTGTGATTTCATTGGAGTTGTTTAGGAAAGTACTTTGTTGTAATGTGAGCAATTTTCTTTACTCTCCTTACTTTGAAAGGGCATTTACAAATAATATTATTTTACAGCCCTTTTAATATCCAATTTTGTTTCAAAACAGGTTGTTCATGTGAAGTTGATGTATGACAAGGAGACCAGTAGAATGCGAGGTAAACACTATTTTCCTGTTGGAATGGGACGATTTGCTTGTTTAAGTTGAAAGGGGAAGTGTGAACTTCTGGGATTTTAGACCTTTAAACTTGGAAGATGGCACTGTATGCCGAATGAAAGTAATGGTTTTTTTGGGGCCCCTCTGTCTTATCTTGCCCAAATTCTGGTTATTTGCATGCTGCGCATTTCTCAAACTCAATTCTCAACACTTGAAACTTGAAATCTTGTAGGCTGGAGGATTGAGTTTAAACTTAAAACTTACGTTTAAATGAAACAAATACTGGTGTTGCAGAATCTTCAAGCAGGTGGTCAAGTCTACATTAGTTTGGTTATTGAAACGGTCAAAAACATCCAGCCACTCAATAAACTTATCCGTGCCGTACATAACTCATCGACCAACATTAACTTTTTGTACAAGACTATTTCGTTTGTGAAGCTATTTAGTAATAGTTTAAGACATCTTGGTAGCTGGCAACAGTAAGCAAGTGACATGAGCTAACCCAAGGATAAAATTAATAACTGTTATTGACAAATTAGAATTTATTTAGGGACTCATGGGTTATGAATGGAAAAATATTCATACAGCAAATGATCCTTAGTATTAGAAACTGTACACCCAGGGATGACATGAGATGTACCTTTTTGGTATAAATTGTACTAAAAGAGTGGATTCAGATTCCTCCTACTCCTTGAAGTCCTTGAAAAGTCCTGGAATTTAATTTTGGACCTCCAGGGTGCTTGAAAACCCCTTGAATCAGTTTTGCTTGGGTGAAAAGTGTTGAGATTGCATCATGTTAAGTTAAAGAGACATTTCAAAAATTGAGCCCAAATTTGATTATTGGGGAAATATTAAAAGCAAAAATTAAAATGCCCAGGCATGCACTTAACTTGCAGGATGTGGGAAGAGATCAAGGTAGGCTTTTTCAGCAAAGAAAACACTGAAATGCTATGTATGGCATAGAAATCTTCTTAAAGACTCCTTGAGAACTCAATTTCTGGTTCTTGAAAACTCCTTGAATACTCCTGGAATTTTATAGACAAAATCCAGCACAAACCCGGGCTATTCACCTTCGAGCAACTCGGGTGAAATTTGCATCTGAAAATATTGTAATTGTTGCAGGAATAATTGACTTAAAATCATATTTTCGTGCTAAAGTAAATAAAACTTCATTATGCACGAAAATATAGATATTTACGCTTACATATCTTCTGTAACGCAGTGCGGTTTCCCCGTTATGGCAAAATAAGTTATGATAAAATACTTATCGAAGAAACCTCCTTTCAGCCTGAAAAAAATACGGAACAATTCCTCCCTTTAAGTGGCCAATATTTCCATTTCAATCAAACCCCAAACGCAAATACATGGTCCGCCATTGTGTAACATGAACCAAGCAACAAGAAACCAACGATGCAGCGAATTCAGGAGCAAAACGTCCGTTCACTCTTACACGAAAACGCCTCCATTTTGATGCAACAGCCTTTGCAAACAAGATTGTTTGGGGGATCCTTGCAAAGATTCAGGGTCCAAAGCAATAGAATTCAAACACGGAGTTCTGAGAAATGTGACTACTTGCGTGACAAAATCTGAGTAAACTTTGGTTGCTTTTGCTTTCTCATTATTTAGTTGTACCTTGGTATGTGATTTAATATTAATTTGCCCTGGTTGGTGAACAATTTTTAGCTAAAAAAAGTGCATTATTTACCTGATACTAAAAAGGCCACATCAACAATGCATTATGGGTAGTGTCAAAATATTGATTTTTGTCTAGTTTTATGATCAGAAAACTCCAAAATTATATTCTGAACAAATTTTCCTTATGTGAATAAGAACTATTTCACATCAAATAAAAGCAAATTTCAAAAATCACTATTTTTAGCGTATGTTACACTTTTGTACCCCTGGATTGTGCCATTGATCTATATTATCTCTACTTTAGTATGTACTAAAAGAACTCTTCACTTCTGAGGAGGTTGCTAGTGGTGGTTATTTATCGAGCCACAAATTATCAGGCCCCAGTTTAAAGGGTGTATATGACGCTATCCACTGGATAACTCAAGGTAGTGATTTATCTGGTGGATAGTGCTAGCTAGCATTATCCATCTATTGAATAGCTGAGGCCAGATGTAATGTGGAAGTGTTTGTTAATATGTATGTGTTAGTGTCCATGTTAATAATATTGTTTCAATGTTTTTTTTTTTTCACTGCTACCCTTTAGATGTTACCTTTTTAAGGTTTCTGCTAGGATTTACAACATATTTCTCTCCACTCGTCAAAGGCACATAGTCTGTTTTATATTTGGTTAGCTGGTACTTTATCTAGAATTCATGGCTGTACACGTAGCCCTCTCTTTGAAGTACATTATTTTGCCTACAATAGAATACAATAGAATTATTAATTTGCAAGAACAATAATAATATTAGTTCCAGTTAGCTAATATTACAAGTTTGAAATCATTAATTATTAGTAACTGTTTTTTTACCAGACAGGATTTAAGGGTGAAATACTTGTCTTTTTTAAATATAATAAGTTGTAAAACTGAAATGACGTTATGCAGCCTAAAATGAAAATGAGAAAATTCTTTTATGAGTATGTATACTTGCAATTTAAAAATTAGCATGTGTAATCAAATGGCGACGAGTGAAATTAGGAAATAATTTCATGCGCGTTTTGTTAAAATTCTGAATTATCAGAATTTTGACAAAAGGCAAGTGCAGTTATTTCCTAATTTCACGAGAAAACCATTTGATTACCTTTTAATGTTGTGGGTGACAAATTACGCTCACAACCGTAATTGTAAAATCGCTTAAGTACTTTATCCAACTGCTCGGGAAGAATCATCTCCAGGTTTTTCTCAAGGCTATTTTCGTCACACCACTTCTCAAAAACTCTCACCCAGTTAATTGTGCTCTTTCACGTATTTAAATTTTCTGCCACTTTTAATTTCGTAACTTCTTCAATGGTCACTGTCTTAAATCTAGACGCCATCTTCGCTCTGATCGAGATACAAGAGATGTTATCGTGGCAATTTTGTAATTTCACATGTGAAATTATAAATTAACACTGAAATTTCGCACCTAAATTAAGGAGTAATTTGTCACCCATGATATTAGTGACTTTACATGTAGAGGTAACTGCAAAAAGTGTCATGCATCCGTAATTTACCTCATTTTTAGACTGATAACTTGTTCAGATCTTTTCTGTAATTTTGATTCCAGTCAATTTATAAAATTTAATCATTAAGTACTATCCAAGGAGACCTTGCTATTAGAATTATTATTATTAGTTTATTTCTTTATCATAAAAATATTATCAGTGGATAGAGCTTCTTTTTTCATTTCATTTTCCTTTTAATGATCACCCTAGTTATTTTGTTGTGTCTGTGTTCAGTACTGTTTTTTCTTGTGACCAGCCTGTGCCTACAGTTGTGTGTAGTGTATTTGTGTATTATTTTATTTTATTGTACAACTTGCTTCTGATGTGGTGTGTTATCCATGTTACTGCAATAATTGTTATCATTGTACTTGAAAAGTATTGTTACTTGTCAGTGTTCTTGAATCATCATTTTGGGGGAGTAAGTTGACACAATTCTGGCTTACTTTGAATTTGTCACATAAGTTTTAATGAAAGTTCTGTAGACGGGATATGAGACTCAAGGCAAAAGACAAATACTGTCACATTTCTTGGTATCTCACTACATTCTGACAAAATGTAATTTGGCAAGGTTTATGGAGGGGTGAATTTGCCATTTGATTCCTCTGTAGTCCAAGATGTTCAAGGCAACCCTAATTAGATTTCAATAAGTGTCACGAAGTGTTCCCTCACTCTTCTTGCCAACTTCAGCATCACTCATGTCATGGAATACAGACAATTTACGTCATGGAGTGTCCCCCAAATGCTGCTCTTTAACCCATTGACTCCCAGGGGTTCCCCATTGACGAGTAAAATCGTCTGGTGTTAGAGAGAGTAAAATACTAAGTCTGGCTGGGTTAGGCCGGTTTGGACGCCAAAGGGTTAAAAGTAAAGATTAACTGCTGCATTTACCCAAAGCTAAAAGTAACGCTGACCTTTATCCTTACCTTGTTGTTGAAAATAGGTAGCAATTGCTTAGACTTAAAGGGACACTTCGTGCTGGATGTCAAAATTGGGCATGCATCTAAATAGGGTCAAACCTGGACATAAGTGGAAAAAGAGGGGTGCATATTGGATTATATGATTTATGCCATGGCTTTTCTATTTCAGGTTTAAAAAGGCTCCAATCAGATAATCTGTAACTAAATTTCAACTTTTAAGGCCCACATTCTCCCAAAACTCATTGTGGTTGGTTGTTTTTGTTTTCAAATGACGGGTTGTTTAAATGCATGATCTGATTGGCCGAATGCACTCAGACAAATCAAGTGGGAAATAACTTGTCATCTTTTTGTGGAGTTTTGTGTTACACAAAATTCAGTCATAGTTTGCCATGATTTTTGGGGGAATGTGGGCCTCTTTATACACTCTACCAAGATTCGTTCAACAAAATTAATAATCTATTATAGTATACACACTGTAGTATACTTGTCCTTTTCTCTTTAATGGTGTGAACATTTTCAGCTGTACAGTATTTGTATTATTACAGAAATTAATGTATGGTTTATTCTACGTATTACTGTATTATGGTAGGCTTTGGTTTTGTAACGTTTGACTCAAGTGAAGCAGTAGAAGAAGCAGTCCGTACACGTTATCATGACTTCAATGGAAAAACGGTGTAGTGAGAGTTTAAGTTACTATTTATTATGTTATGTTGGTATGTTGTGATTGGGAATAATGCTTCATATTAACTGCATTTGTAATTTAAATGCTGTTGAAGAAGCAACAGTATATGTTACTGGTAAAAAGGATTTACAACCACAGATTATAAGGTTGGTGCTTTATCTCTGAGGTAGACAAAGGTTCTACTGAGAAAGAGGTTGCAGATAACTATTTTTGTGACCTTTAACATGTATATATACTTGAGGCTTTCTTCCTGGAAGTGCTTTTGTAGATAAGTGACTTGTTAACTTATATTCTCTGCTGGTGAAAGTGTTATTTTAATATTAATTAAATTTTAGTGGTAATTCCAGTCATTTTGGCCTCTCCTTGTATCTCGAGACAGTATTTCTTGAGTTTGAGGACTAAACCATCTGATTCTACTATGCCATTGCTCATTCTCATTATTACAGATATTGGTATTCTACGTTGTAGTTTATCCAACAGTGTTATCAATCATATTCAGTAGTTATAAAGTTATTGACAGTTAACCAAATCAAGTTTGACAGTATATTGTAATGGCAATACCAAATTAATAATCTAGTATTCACTACACTGGAATTAGCTATTGTGTAGTTAATGTTAAGAAATTGAGAAATTTTATATTATTTTGTACTTTATCTTAAAATAATAATTTGAGTTAGTGTTCTGTTTTTAACATACAACTTACTCTTATTTTTGGTATTTGATAAGCTCTTACCTTAGGAAAAATGAGATTAATAGTGTTCTATATTTTGATCTGATATGGATATTTTGTTACATTATTTTGATACTGTTCAGTATGGTCAATGGTTAAACACTTAGAGCCTTTTATGGGAAAGTTAAGAGTATCCGTATACCTGTTTTGATTATTAAAAAGGAAAGGCTAAAAAGTCCATTATTGAATCTTTATAGAATCTGAAATTTAACTTTTGTTGAGGAAAAAATGTGAATGTAGTAAATATTGAACTGTATTTACAAAAACAAAACTTTGTACTTTGTCCAAGCTACACCAATAATTGGAATAATAATTATTACCGGGTAGTCATAATTATGTGTGGTGAATATTGAGTGCATTATGAATATTGATTTATGAATATTGATGAATGGGCAAGTAATGTTTAAATCCACAAGCTATAATCTAGTGTCCTTAAGAAGGTTTTTTCACTGGTATTTATGCAATTTTAGTCTTTATTGAAAATTTTGGGGTGGGACAACAAATATTATTGCATTTTTTTATTGGTTTCTGTGTGTTCTCCTTGCATTGTTTTCAGCTGTTGATAAGACTCTTAATGATAATGACTGTTGTGTTTTGCATATCTTCTTACTCTTCGTGTTGTTTCAGGTGGAAGCCAAAAAAGCTGAACAGCAGCAACCCCGTGGTATGGGACAAGGTGGAAATATGGGAATGGCAGGAGGTCAGATGAATGCTGGATATGGAAGAGGACAATATGGATACCCTCAACAACCAGGTGAGGTTCAGTGCAGTGGAGGCCATTGTTTTTACAATAATGTCTTAGTAAACTCGACTGTAGTCCTTTGTACCAACATGGATACATAAGTTAATTATCAAGAAAATTACTGTAGTTATTTGGTTATAAGGCGCACGGTTTTTTCATGAAAAATCTGTCTTTGGGTGGCAAGTTAGTGCTAAAATCGGGGTGCGTCTTATAGCCAAGTATTTTCGTGCAACAAAATCTTAAGATCACAATTTGAGAAGAACTTGCAGTTTAAACAACACAAGTAAAGGACACTAGTTGTCAATTAAAAAAAGAATAGTGTTTTAGAGACCTTTAGAACACTAAACGACTTCAAGAGAAAAGCAAACAAACAGAAATTTACATACATGCTTAAAAGCACGTGCTCAGTAACGTGATACCAATGACAACAACACAATCGTTTGAAACTTGTTTTGAATTCCGAGAATCGTATTTGTCGCTCGCATGAAAAGTTTCTTCTCTGAACAAACAGTGTGGAGATAAAACATACCTTCTTCGTTCATCCAGCCTTTCTGGTGCACTGAAATTTGCATCCTTGGTGGCGTTTTGATATTCAGCTCTCGAACACCTTTGAATGTGACTTTCGGTGGGAGTTTTTCGCCGTTTGCTTTCGCTTGAAGTCTGAACTCTGAACTCTGACTATTTATTAAGTCGGAAGGTTCAAATAAAAGTGTATGCGTTGTATGTTTATCATTTCAGGTGTCAACCTTTAGCTTTTGTTTTTACGTATATCATTAAATGCGTGACTTTTTCACTTTGTTTACGTTAACAAAAAGAGTTCGCATGCCAATTGTGTAAGGATAATTGCTCTCAAATTCATCACATCCTTTTGATAACTCTCAATTTTTTTGGTGGGTCTTATAACCCGGTATTTTCGCATAATTTTCAGTTTGAGAACTTAGCTTGATTAAATTGCTAAGTTTGGGGTGTGTCTTAAAACCGAGTGCGCCTTATAACCGAATAACTACGGTATACTAAGTGAACAGGTCTAGGTATTAGTTTTGACACATTGTGTGAGTGGTGATATTTTTAATTTTCAATTTAAAAGTTTCACGGCACTCAAATTACTAGTTCTCAAACATCTTTCACAGATGATTGTTTTTTTTTTTATCACAGGTATGGTTCCACCTTCAGCAGCCATGGGAAGAGGTTATCCAGGCTATGGTGCGATGGCCCCAGGATACCCAGGTGCTAATCCTATGGTGGGAACAGCATATGGATATGGTAAGTAATGACATCTGCTACTTGTTTTATCAATTGGCCGTGAGTATAGAGGACCCCTGTACCTGCCTGCTGTCAACATATAAATGATTTTGTAATGTTCAATAACCCTCTGTTTAGCAGGGATGGGAGCACAGGCAGTTCCAGGGTATGGCGTTGATCAGTCATCAATATATGGTGCTCAAGCTGGCTCAGCTGCAGCAGGAGGTACTATAATGTTCTATTTGAAAAGCAAAGAAAAAACAGAGATAATGCAGTTTTGTTATTTACTGTATATTATTTTCAGCAACTGTTTCGTAAACTGACGGTTAGTGCCAAAGACATAAAGTAGCTTCCACTGTCGATGGCCAGTTCCTGAACAAAAATTGCTGCAATGGGTGGCAGATACTGGCATTGTTGCCATAAGACCCCACACATGGGAGACAGGCAACCCTGTCATTTATGAAAAGGGCAAACCCTGATTAATTAATGATAGACAAAAAGTTTACAAATATGCCCTTCAAATTGGAAGGGATAGGGGGATGTGCAAATGTTTAAAAAATCACTAGATTAAATTGCATCTATTCTAACAACTATTAAACAAGGTCATTAACTTGCATCCAACCTATTTACAATAATGTCTAAGTTCAGTGTGTTTCTTTGTCAAATAATTAAAAATGTGGCTACCTCTTGTTAAATTTCAGCCTTTGGTCCAGGTTATGGTTCTGCTCCTACCTCAGCAGCGGCATCCATGGCTGCAACATCTGGATATGCTGACTATGGGCAAATGTCAGCAGCATCTCAAGGTGCGATGGCAGGAGGACCTCCTGGAGCTCAGCCACGTCTTGACACCCCTGGTGCACCTGACTATACTGCTTATGGTGAGAATCAATAATGATTGTTTTGCATGTGTCACGGGTTAATTTTTGAAATACACAGTGGGTTTCCAAGAAGCTGAATCTTGGTGTTCAATTTTACAGGTTTGGGAAACTATCAGCAGCAGGAGTCTAGCTATGGTCCTGCCAGATCATCTTTCTCGTCGGATACTGGCAGCTATGGAAATTACGGTGGTGCTGATCAAGCAAACTATGGAACATCATATCCCCATGGGGGAGGGGGAGCGGGAGGAGAGCCTTTTGGAAGAGGAGGGGGAAATGTGTCACGTGGATACCACCCCTACGGACGTTAATATCACCCCAAACTTCGAGCTTGTCAATTCGTTTTGCGTGAACTCGAAAGATTTGACACAACATTGCCATTTGCAAGTCCATTTATGGTCTAAACTCTGAGAAACGTGTTTTAATTTTTCCAGTTATTTTTAACTTCAGAAAGCCGTTTAACGTTTAAGTCACACAGTTGTTCATTTAGCGATTTCCTACAAAGACTGTTGGTCTCGTGCTTATCGAAACATTATTAATTTTTTAAAACTGTTCAGGCTCTCCTGAATGAGATACCTACCATACAGTATATGGGCCATTTTCTCTTATTTCATCGAAGACAACATTTGCAAAAAATCCACTAAATTGGCATAGTATTAGTTTTTTTAAGCCGTAAATACAAAAGTGATTGTAAGTGCTGCCATGTAGCCAATAATTTAAACGGATCATTTGCAAGGCGAGACCTTCATGAATCCGAGGCCGCCAGTAAAGGTACAAGATTTACAGGATTTATAGTATATGTGTAAAGTAGCACTTTGATCCAGTTCTAACTAAGAAGGCAATAGAATGTGCGCCCCTCTTAGATGAAAGGTACATTATGGCGCATTCATTGTCACAAAGCTTGCAGCTTTCGGTCGGGTGACTTGTGTGTCGTTCAAAATGACAGCTTTGTAGCAGACTAATTTCTCGGGGCTTCTTTTTGCTCGTTGTACACCTTAGCAGGCAGCTTATGTTGAAATTTTAATGAACACATTAAACTTTTTATTATCTCTTGCTTGTCATTGATTTGCTACTGGTTTTAAGGGCATTGAGGTTAATTAATTAAGACAGTAGCGAGATTTAGCTTCGCGTATACGTAAAACAGCAAACACAAAAAGCAGGCTGTTTCTTACAAAAGTTGGAAAATTATCTAATCCTAAGTAGCGAAAAGGCTGGCAAATCTCAAATTCAGCCGCTTGACGTTTGCCGTAAACGCGGTGCCAAATTCTTCTGGCACAGTTGTCCACAAACGCAAATCATGGGGCTTTACCAACCACAGCCCACAAACATATTCTACACTGCTACACATTGTTTCATTACACTGTCATCTTGCACGTGACCCGTGATCCGGATTTTCGATAAACCAGTAAACTATAAAGGAAAAATGAGAGTGGTTAGTGAAGAATACCCTTAGCCTCTTGTTTGTCGATAAGATGATGGCCACCAAGAAACTCAACCTCGTTCACAGGGTCTGTCTTCTTTGCTTCCTTTGTCTTTGAGGAGAGAGACCTCAGGCTGGTCACGTGGCACTGGTCGTCAAGCATTTTCCCATTGGGGCAGAGTTTTCGTTAAAGTTTGATCCCGCACTCGGCGAAAGCGTATTCGTTTGACAAGGAATAAACTAGACGTTCCGTAAGCGTAAAGTGGGTTGCCTGTGGTACGTGTTACACAAAAAAAAGAGGGCATGACTTTGGTGGTATTGTAATCAAGCGTTCCTGTTAATTTTTTCAAGTGGCGGGTCATTTGGACCATTTGAGGTGTCACCCAGACGTCGTGCCAGCAGTGGCCCTTTGGCACACACATGTTCTCACGTTGATTATTTTGTAATGTCCTGTCCTGTTTGAAGTCTCACTTTTTCAAGCTTTGGTGATAAATTCAGGTCAAAGATAACAAAACGCGCTCTTGAGTAAAACTCGTTCAATTCTTCTTTAGATAGTTTGACGGACGTTTTCCTGGATGTCGTGCATGTCATGCTGTTTGCACTAAGCAAACGTTTATTCCACACACTGAGGAAGGACTGAACATGTTAACGCTTCATAATTCGTCTTCTTTCAGTCAAACAACGTACTGAATGCTGATTTGTTAATAAAGAGGGCATTATTTTCTTACTACTAATTTTTAGTCCTTTTGCTTGTGAAATAGCAATTACTCGCTCACGATTGGTGGAGCGCCAAAAATACTAGCTCCTGATTGGCTGAACAAATCGCTTCCACGTTCAGTTGGTTTCTTAAGTCTCAGTAAAACAACTTCGTCTTCTTTGAAGTTTGTCTTCTAATAAATTCGCGTTGCATTCGCTAAAATGCCATAGAAAATAAAAAAATAGATACTCCGGAAGGTGAATTTTTGAGTGATAAGAGGAAGAGCAATAGATTTTTCTCATGAAAAGCTTAAAACTTGGATCGACTTGCGGTTGAAAAACAATGATGATCTCGGCATCGCGTCAAGGGTTTTCTCGTCTTTACCAAGGCATCTTGCAACTCGCCAAAAAAGGTCGCAGGACATTTTTCCATTGATGGGAGGAACGAGTAGCTCAAACTTGGTGGAGGAAGTTTTTTCTGTGGATAACCATTTGCTTTTTTTAGGTATGGCCATTTCCCAGTTTTTTTCTCCGTTTAGCTTCGTCCGACCGACCCAAATTTTTGGCATTTTCAAAAAAAAATAAATAAATAAAAAATAGGAAGTGATGTTTTCAAACCTTTTTTACGTCGCATAGTAGTTTCGGTGGTGGATCCTTTTTCCCACGCTGTCTTAATTACCAACTTTTCCGCCATATTGATTTTGGGTTATCGTCTTGTTGTTTTCCTGGCTCGACAGTTCTGGTGCTTTGGTACCAGGCCTCCGATTCCGAGACTGCTTATACTTTTTTTAGGTTGCTCTTTGTTAATCCGACGGACCGACCCAATATTAGGAAACGCATGCGACGCTAAAGGAAAAAAAAAAAGGGATGACCTATGCGTATTTTTAAGTGGACTGTTCTTATTTTCAAGTGGTAGAAACCTCAAAAGCACAGATGAATTTAACAAATTAAAGCTTAACATTTCGTTAAATCGTTGTTGCGTTTGTTCAGGACTGACACTCGAATTTTTCCCTCGAGTGGATAATACCATTTTTTACCGTGAACAGGAAACTTTATTTCACGTTTTTCCATGCTTAAAACATTGAAGTTTGTCTATAAGAACTGTCGCGTTTTTACAAGGAGATAGAGACTTTTAGATCCACGTTTGCGGCTAACCTCAAACTGCTGGAAGTCACATGACTAGCGCTTGCCGTCACGTTCGAGGGTAAGTTTTGACGTTTTCAACGGCGGAAGGTAGGTTTTCACGTAAGTAATTTACCTCAGCTCTTTATGGCATGGAAGTTACATTATCCCACGTATGAACGGGGCAGATATAAAAAGCAACTTTATATCTTTAATTTCATGTGAATTAAACAATCAAAAGAGCCGTGGCTTTATTTATTTCGTTGACTGAAACATCAACGCTGAGAATCGAGGAAATTCAATATGGCGGCCTCCGCAGCTTTGCACTTGTTTACTTAAATCTAAATGCACGAACTATCACAACTTCTAACGCAAAACCGCAAATCTCAAACCTCAGTTTGCGGTTAGCCGTAAACGTGCATCTAAACGTGCATCTCTAATCCTTTTTTCAAACGTTGGCCGTGTAGCACTTATATTTGAACAGACTTAACTGATTAGAGTGTAATGTGAAGTGCTAAGTATCTACCCCATATGAACCATGTGAGCGTTAGCTCTACTGATGGAAATGGGCCCACCCAAGACAGAGAAAAACTCTGACCAGGGTGGGAATTGAACATACGACCTTCGGGTTAGATCACCGCCGCTCTACCGACTGAGCTACAAGGTCAGACGGGAGCAGGCCGTGGGAACTGTAGATGTTAAAGTCACGGCAATGAACATGTACGAGTACAAGGAGAGATAACGGTTTTTTCAAACGTTAGCCGTGTAGCACTTATATTTGAACAGACTTAACTGATTAGAGTGTAATGTGAAGTGACAAGTATCTACCCCATATAATTGCACCAATTAAGGTTCAGAGTGTGAACATGTCGGATCATGATCCGGAGAAGCTTACATTTCTGGAAAATCCTGTCACAGCAAACTTAAATGGCTTATAAAAAATCGAAAGGGCTTGGAGCATGGCGGGCGATCAAGAGAACTGTTTTTTGCCAGTTGCGTTCATTTAAAGTTTAAACAAACTTGAATGTTTTAAGCATTGAAAAACGCGGAAAAAAGTTAGCCGTTCATGATAGCTCGAAAATGGTAGTATAAATAGCAATCATTTGTACTCGTTTTGGACGTAAAGAAGTAGTTGACTTGTTTGTCTGTTTGTTTGCTTTGCTTACGAGCAAACAAGTGTTTTTACTCCGCTTGGCTGATTGTTTTTCGAGGTGCATCAACAATGTTAGGACAATTTTGCCCTCTAAGTTATTAACAAGTTATCGCAATGGGTCCTCGTAAAATTAAGAAGTAATATCACTTGTGTTTTCAGAAGTTGCTAAAATTGCCCTCGTCGCTGGGCAAATCGGTCACACAACCCTAGAACCTCATTTCCTTGTGCAGAGACAGTTCAGATTTCTCGTCGTAGTGTTGTCGTCAAACCAGTTTTGGCCGCCAAGCTGAGATTAGGGAGCTTAAAAGCACGCGAGTTTTTTAGACGCGAATGGCAACCGGAAGAGAACATTTCGTGTGCCAGGACAGTGGTGTCTCCCACATTTTTATACGAATCATCTCTAATGGAGAAAAGGTACTTAGTAATCATTAAATGTAAATGTGGTTGTGTGAAGACAAGTTAAAAGGGAAAACGGCTCACTTCCGGTTGCCCTCCACGTCTTAGCCAACTTCGTCCCCAGGGCGCTTTTCCCTGGTTTTGGGTGGGGCGGAGCGGTTGGCGTAGCTAACGCGGCGCTCGCCAAGGAAGCAAGAAATTATGCACAGTAGGTTGGGCAATGCAAAACCCAATCTCGTTCCCAGAGCCTATGCATCAAGTGGTCAGCACCGAGTTCAAAACTGCGTTGACTGGCTAATTGATTTATCAAACTGCTCACTATGTGTAAACTACCGAGTGTAAAATAGCATTTACATTTTTCGGGTACGTACTTGAACTAACCATAGAATGACACCAGGCTCTGCTTTACATCAGCGATTACATTTATGAAATCGACCTACTAGGTTTGTCCAACATTGGGAATGTGCAGCAATGGTCCAAGTGGCTTAAATAGCCGTATTTGTCAGCGTCGAACCATGGAATCTATCTTCTTGACATGTTACAACGGTGGGCGAAGTTTTATCGGAAATCTATGAATAGTTCTATTTCTCTACATCGGTTTTGATGCAAAGAAATTCCCCATGCTGTGTTCCTCGAATAAGGGCCGCATTGGGACAGCGGCGCTTATTTGCTTTTTTGTCCCAAATGCGAGGGTTATTCGAAGGACGCGCTTATTCGAGTAAATACGGTATTTTTATTAAACTTAGTTCTACAACTGGATTTTTGTTGTTGTGGATGAGCTCATGCGTCGAAGCAATATTGTCTTCATCTTTTCCTGAACGAGATTTTTAAGCTTGCTGCCATTGTTTTTTACCACAAGATTTCCGTTGAGCAGAAAATCTCTAGTTTTTCCAAGTTCACGAAACGTTTTCCGTTTTTCTTTTATGTACAGAGAAAGGTAGACTTGCGCAGGTGGTCATTCTAGTAGTCCTCGACTCTCTCTGCTCACTCGTCATTTGTGACTGCTTATTGCTAAAGAGCAGAGTATGCTGGCTTTATCTCGATTACCACTAAAAATATTCTCAAAAGAACTTAGAATGATATCATATCATATCATATCATACATCTTTAATTACCCTCAGATTTTTAGAGTAGGTTGGTGTAGCTAATATCTCCGAGCATTTACCCTCCCAACCATGATACACCACAGAAGACAGACCACAACACCGGGAACTACATGCCCTGCTTTTTGCGACAAGTGTCGTCCCACAAGATTATGAACATTGAAGGGTTGTAAGACGGGACCTCCGGCTTATCGTCCTTATCCGAGAAGACTAGAGAGAATAACCATTTGCAGATGTAATTACAAAGGCAGCACTTTCTCCTCAGTTATTTAAAGACCCTGAGTGTTGGTCTGGCCGGAGTTGAACTCACGACCGCGTGACAGCCCGGTGCTCAACCAACTGAGCCACCGGTGCGTGGTATGGAGTTGCATGAATGATACCTTCTCACATTGTACGTACAGCAAGTTGAAAATATAGAAGAGTTTTTCATTTGTATGACAATGAATGCTCGCGAAGAAACATTTCCATTTAGTGTGCCCTTTCAATTTTCTTTTCAGGAGAGGTATAAACGAGTTTTCATCTTTAATTAGAACAAAGAGCACATGAATTAACTCGACCGGCGGGACACAATTAGCATTGCTAAGAATGACTCTTGGTAGGTCCTGAAAACATACATTGAAAATTATTTTAGTCCGAGTTAATTGTAAATTTTATGCAGTAGTTATATTAAAGGTAAGCGTAAAATCAGTTTAGGGTCAACCGTAAGCAACTCTCGCTTTTTTTCCTGATGTTAAGCGGCAGCGCCTGAGTTCATTTCAGACCTTCTTTGACAGGAAAGTTAATGGATTTCATAAATAGGTTTTGTCTGTGCAAAAATCGTCGTTGAGTTGACGTCAGACGTCAATTTGCTGAAAATTTAATCCAACAACATGGCCTCTTCCTTTCATCGCGACATCAGCAAAATCGTGGGCCCTTCTGCATTCACTGTGAATCATTGTTTCCACTGGATGTTGATGGTGAAATTGCGGCTGCAAACAGGGTGTCCAAAGCACCAAGTAATTCAAATCCTTTTTGATGAAACCTGATTTCCACATTAATTCTGTCACGTAATTTGGTTAAAAGATTATCGATTTTTTCTGACTGGCCGATCACTGGTCCGTAAATATCTGAAAAAAAGGGAAAAAATGTTAACAACGTTCCTTTTTACCTCTTCTCCAAAATTCTCCCAAGTAACTGAAGAGAGAAGCACACACAGTGCATTTTTACCTTCGACACACTCATCCGAAAAATTGGTTTCTGCCTTGAGCGGGAATCGGACTCACGTCCCCCTGATTACTAGTCGGGCATGCTAAGCCACTACACCATCAAGGCCACCACGCTAGCAACGCAGCAGATTAATGGGGTGACTTAGCGACGAGGGGATCCCTAAGGCCCAGCCTGTCTTCACTTGAGTGTGTATCCTTGCTTCAATAACCCCACACGAGGCTTAGAACAAAGTCAGAGTTTTCTTTTAATCAGCTGCTTTGCCAGCGTGGTGGCCTTGATGGTGTAGTGGCTTACGACTAGTAATCCGGGAGACGTGGGTTCGAGTCCCGCTCAAGGCAGAAACCAAAATGCACTGTGTGTGCTTCTCTCTCAGTTACTTGTAAGT
>NC_090870.1:24070810-24073310 GCF_036669935.1 Montipora foliosa | reverse complement strand
CTAAAACATCTGGCTGCTGAACACAAATTTTGAAAAATAATACAGTAAACTTCAAATTAAGTAAGAAAAAAAAAAACTATAAGTGGTGTCAATGACATGTTCATTGCTAATAAATTACTATTATAATAAGCAATAAACAGCTGTAAAATTACCAAATCAATAATCAAAAATGAAGGCAGCAAAACAAAAGCAAACCATGTATTTTATCAATTTACTTCACCAATTAAGTCTTCAATGTCAGTGGCACTTTTTTGCTCTGAATTAATTTTGGCTGCTTATTGAAAAAAAAATTAAAAAGCAAAAAAAAGTGCCTCGAGAAGTTTTTTTTACTTCTTTTTTTAATATTGACATATTGCCAAATGTGATGTTACTGCGGTTTCCATTGTTCTTGATATTTGACACGAAAAGCCCAATAATATTGATAAAACAAGAAAAAACTCCCCATCTTTTTGGTAACAACATTGCCAGAATGTGTAACCTAGTTTATTGACTTCGCTTCCATGAATCTCCAGTAGCTCAGTGGTATAGCACCTGAACTGGAAATCAAAAAGTCATAGATTCAACTCTTGTTCAGGAGCACTCACATAAAATTAAACATGCATTAAAAGGTAACAACGTACCTCCATTGGCTTAGAGCTTTTGCCTTGAACAAAGTAACGGTAAGTTCCTGCTGTTAGCTTTCTGGATGTTGGAATGTGTCCTTTAGAATCTTGTTTCAAACAATACTTAATGGAGAGGAATCCATTGGACATTCCAGCAACAAGGTGGGTATCATCAGGCTAAGGCAAAGGCAAAATAATTAACGAAACAAGCTTGACGTCTTACTAATTTTGATAATTATTATGCTAGTAGAACAGTCGATTGTAAATGTAAACAGTGCAGTTTCGAGATTGTTCGCAGAAATGTAATTAATACTGGTTTGTTTTCCTGATCCAGTTATCTGTAAGCTGCTGTGTGGATTTGTTTGCACTATGCCCTAAGCAGACAAACCATCTGGGTGACGGAAGCACAAAAGACACCAACAGAGCAATCCAGATACATGAAAGTTCCTTATAAGAGCAACAAAACCAATTATTGAGATTTAGTATAAATACACAGGTGATTATACAAAATCGCACGCTCTCACTGGCTCACTATCTCGGATTATCAGCTGTTAATCACCTCAACGGACAAAATGGCTGACAGTAGTCGTTTTGCCACTGTAAGTGAAGATGATTTCACGTTGAAATGTTCTTTTTTTCTCTTTTTTGAAATAATCAGCTGTGTATTTATACTAAAACAATTATTTGCCTCAGGTGAAGTGATTATCGGTGAATATTCACTGATAATCACTGAGCCTGAGGCAAATAATTGTTAAATAAGAGAAACTTTAAGACCAGAGTTTGTGAAGCAGAGTTTCACCAAGTCATTACAAAGGGGACGACCTGCATAAACAAAAGGTGTGTTATGCGCAAAGAAAATTTCCATAGCTAAAAACAGTTATTTTGTTTTTGCAAATGTTGCATCCATTTGAGTATGCTTCTGTTTACAACAGCAAATGGAGTGACATAAAAACCATCTATTATCTAATCTACAGTGTTTCAAATTAACAGGACTTGATGACATCAGTTGACAGTTGTCCATAGCAAATTTGTTTGGCAACAAAGCCATAACACAAAACCTTAAATTAAATTAAAATGAGAAACAAAAAAATATAATTATTAGACTTACAGAGATCCCAAGACTAAGAATTGGTGCAGGATAGTCAATACTATGAACAACTGTATAATCTTGAACATCATAAATTTTAACATGCCTGCATAAAACACGTAGAGTATGAAATTAGCAAAGACAAAAAAATTACTGTACTTAACATTGTCTAGTTAACTGCTGATTTCTAATGATAAACAATCAGTTGGTACTGTACATAGATAGATAGATTAACAGGTTTTAAAATTCTGCGACAAGGGAATTACTCCAAAAACACATGACCTCAAAACTGCCATTACACCATGATATCCATCTCCCACATGTACATGTACCCTCTTGGAAAACGTGCCCCCATGACAGGGTATTCCGTCAAAAGATCACCTGGCTATTTAACTGTAGTAGGCTTTTGTGTATCTTCAACCTGTAGCAACAGTCAGATTAAGTGTCAGAGCCCCTATACATGCTTCTTACACCAGGTCCTGTATCTTCAATCAAACAGATCCATATTTTTACACTGCGAAGGCTAAACTGTAAGTTCAAATTTCCAACCATGCCTTTCAGGTTATAAATTCCAGATATTTGCTATTTTTGCATTTTGGGGGTTATTTGCATTAAAACAATGGATTTCCATTTCAATGAATCATGATACAGTCTGAAGAGTAAATTAATAACTTGTACTGTTTTTATATAAATGTATTGCATTATGGGAATGGGAAAACAGTCTATGTCCAGAAAAGCAAGTAAAATTAGATGCACATAATTATATTTCAATAAGGGTCACAAAGTGTCCACTTGCTCTTTTCAGGAACTT
>NC_090870.1:24043310-24060810 GCF_036669935.1 Montipora foliosa | reverse complement strand
CTTGGTTGAAATCATTTCAACCTGAATTTGATTTCAACCTGTAACATACATGTAATAACATTTGCACATGTACCTGGAACAAGGTTAGGATAAAATAAGAGTTTGAAATATTGTTCCTTAAAATACCTGATGGTCATTGAATGCAACAAGACTTTGTCCTGTTGCAATGTCCCAGCACTGCACAACTTTATCATCTGATCCAGATACTGCATGTAGGTCATCGCATAAAAACTTTGTCCACTGAACAGAACTTAAAATTTATTACCAGAGAAAAGCAGGTATCAATTACAGCAATGTTAAATAATTACTATTTTACACTATAAAACATAAACATTCAACCATATTATAGAATCTCATCTCCTTTTCTGAGAAATAAAACAACTGTACAAAAATCAGACTGAGGTTAATAAATAACTAGAGATTTCGTCATCACCTAACTTAGGTTTCATGTTCAGGTCTCCACACGGTCGGCTAGCCTTAATGTTTGTGCTAAGTCATCCTTCAGGTTTGCTTTTGAATTTTTTGCAAGATTTTTCCTCCTTTTCTCCAAATCCTCACTCAGTCCGTTGCCGCAACAAGCATTATTCACTATGACAACACACACTCACTCCACATGCAACCTGGACAAAGGAAGCAGCTTTTTTCAAATGTTCCCGCAAATAAGCTGCAACCCTGATTTCTAGCAATGATTTTTGGGAAAAAAGCGCCGCTTATTTGTGGGTGCTTACGGTAATCACACTATCCAATAAAAGATATTCAGGCCAGAAAGAAAGAAGTACAATTAAAAAAAGACCTACCCACTATGTCCCTTAAATTCTCTTAGAATGCCTCGTGAATTGACATCAAGCAGCTAAAAAGTCATAAATACATGTAAAAAAAATTTTTAAAACAGAGAATAATGAATAAGTTCTAAAAGATTGTTGTTCTTATTGTGCTAACTAAGGTTAAATGAGCAACATTTATGAAAGAAATAAAAAGCATGCTAAGTACAAACAATGATCCTGCAATTAGTAAATGTTTGGGTTAAGCAAAGGAATCTGGCCAATTCGAGCTTCTTCACAGTGTCCATGATACCCAAATTCAAGAAGCAGACGTTGAGACCTAACTATTCATCAGACAGAGAACACGAAGAAAATGCGGTTGAATTAGTACAGTAAACGATCTATTAAATGTCAAAGATATATGTGAAATAAAGTGTGTGAAGTGTCTGGAGTGATCGAGTTACAGATTTGGGGGGAAAATAATAATAATTATGGTTGTGGAAATTAACATGCTACTTATTACACCTGCATAATTAACAGTCTGAGAGCAGAAATTAACGTCAACATAAATTTACGTAAACATAAATTAATACGAATTTTTCAAATTTGTGTTAATTTAATGCAGTGTTAATTTCCTGTAGTGAGGTATGAAATGGCTATCTGTATGCTTTTGTTCTTTTAAAACCAAAGTTTGGTTTCTGTGTTCGTCACTCAGGTCTTGAAACCTTTAATTTGTTCTTTTCTATTCTTTGAGAATTCAGATCACTTGTAAAACATCACTGCTTTCAGAAAGTCATAAACTGATCTTCAGCCATAATGGTGGACCGGCAGAATTTTTGTTTTATTTTAAAATTTGTGTTCAATGGCAATTTTTTGCAAAATAGCTTGCATTCTGCATAATATGTTGCGCTATAATTATGCACTCATGTGAACAGGCTCAGTGCTTTATGGTGATATACACATAATGAGCTTGCTTGGACCAATCAGAGTAAGTTCTTTTTGCTGGCTATTTTATAAAGTACCTGTACTATACCATTCTCCACTCCTGTAATCAACAATTTTCCATCACGTCGCAAACTACCACAATGAACCTTGTCTTTGAATCTTGTAAATGACTTGTTTACTTGGTGCGTACTTGAACTGTATATCTGGATCTGTCCAAGAAACACAAGGCTGTAAAATTCTTCTACACCTACATGTAACACTGTAGAGATTCTAAAATTTTTCATGGCTCAAGTTACCACCTTTTAGTGGCTTAAAATGGGGGAACCATGTTTATTGGTTGTTTCTGCTTTAGCATAAACTGTAGTTAAATGTCTACATGTAGCTCAATTGCCCTCTGTACATTACTGACTGCGTCAACTGTTTGCTTGTGTGCTTTGCACCCGATCAACACACAATGTTTTTCCCACCTCCTTTTATTGGAACCAATTAGATTTTTTGGCAACACATGCAGCCAGCTTGCCATCCAATCAAATTTGCTGCGCCTTGCTATACATGCACACTAAGTCTTTGTCTGATAAATCCTCAGTTTATTCTGACCATGAAGTGAGTCTTTTTTCCCCTCCTACCTTCCCATATAATTTAATAGGGGTATCCTCTCTTATTACTATCCTTATTCGGTAGTTCTGTAACGGTGGCTCATGACTCCTACTGATACATTTTTGTCATATTTAGGCCAACCCTTCAGTTCCGCCCTAGCTTGGGTGAGAAACAGTGGCACATCCGCTTCCCCTTGCTGGCCCAACCTTCTAGGAGCCTGGCATAGGCTGGTACATGCTGCTCAGGGCAGCTGTGCTCTGTGCGCGGTGAGTATGTCACTCGGTGACCCTAGCCTAGCCCCAGTGAGTGGCCTCGCTATGGCAGGCAGCTTTATCCCCAGCCTTTTGCCTCCCACTGATACTGCGTCTTCAATTGCCTGTGACACTTATCATATTCTGCTCAGGAGATCATTACAGTTTTGTGACTGGAGGTTTTCAGTGCTTAGAACAAAATTAATAATTATTAGTGAAATAAGCAGGTTTTTGAAAACATACACTCCAGACAAATTTCTGAGTGGCGATAATAATGATGATGATGATGATGATGATGATGATGATGATGATGATGATGATGATGATGATGATGATGATGATGATGATGATGATGATGATGATGATGATGATACTAACCCCTTTATTTAACGAGGGTAACAATTATTTACTGGTGACCCAGTGGTTTTCAAATGAATATGGCCCTCAATCCAATTGAATTGGAATTTAGAAATGTTAGTTTATGAGCCAAGTGAGGGGAAAATTGGAGAAAAACCTCTTGGAGCAGAGTAAAGAACCAACAACAAACTTTTTCCACATATCATGAGTCTGAGTTCCACGAGTCTGGAATTGACCTTGGGTCACATTGGTGGGTGGCAAGTGCAATCACCACTACATCATCCCCCCTCCCCATTACTATAATAATGCTAAGTATTAAAAATCACAAAGTCTTAGAGGTTAGAAAAAAGGCTATTTGAAACCCGGCACTCTGCCTCAAAATCCCACAAGCTGCACACAGAAAATACCTAGAGGCAACTTAAAATATATCCTCATGGTCTGAATATTGATCAGCGTGTGATCATTACTAATGTGCACCAGTATATACATGTATTTCTGTTTGCAAACATTCTTCTTGTTAAAAGTGCTAACCACTGCAACAAAATAATGACAATGGTGCGATAACAGTAGAGCCGATTTAGGGTTGCTATTCTCCAATTGTTGTCATTTTACCACTTCGCATTGCAAAACACCTCAGATTATCAGATTTTACCACTTCATATTTCAATTATTCTATGATACAAGAATTTATCTTCTTTGCACACGTTTTGAGAACAGGGCATACATACAGCATGCATGAGTTCCTAATGTTGTTTAAATTCACTGTTGAGTGCTCAAGGGGAACTTAAACAATTTTTGTTTATTCCTGTCTTTTTTCAATGATCAACTCCATAGGACGGTTTAGTGTTTGTGTGCTATTATATCATGACAAGTAATTCCTGTTCTTTCAAGATCTGTTTAATCCACTACATCTTGGCATATAGCGCAGTCTAACACAAGGAGGTAAATTGATCCTAGTCTAGTTGATCATTGATAGAAATCACATGCATAGTGTAACATCCTCCCTTTTGGAAGATGAAAATAGATGAAAAAGAACATCAGTGTCATTTCAGTGCGGAATCAAAGGGTCCATAGAACAAATCTATCGGTTGGTGAGTTCAACAAAGACAATTAATAAGCAATAAACACTAATCATTATGATAACAGCAACGAAAAATTTAAAGTCATGAATCTAATCACAGACATACTAGTCCTTGAGGTATGCTGGGCTCTTCCTGAGTCGCTCTGACCTCCGATAATGTTCCGGGATGGTCGCCACTTCAGGGTGTGGCTCTTGAGGGGCACTACCCTGGTCGGGGGTAAATGTTGTTGTTGCAGTTGCCTTTTCATCTGCGCTGGCTATATCCGGTTCTGGCTCTGCTTTGCTGAGTTCAGATGGCGGTTCAGATGGCGGTTCACAGGCTTTTAGCCAGGCGGCCGTCCAGCTGTCCAAAGGACGGCCAGTTCTCAGAAATGGGAGATTTTCGACGGCCTGTTTTGGGCGGCCATTTACGAGCTTCTGTGCTTAATGTAACAAAACAGTGTCTATAAATTAATAAAACATACATTTCTTTTTGCTCTCAAGAGTTGTTTTAGTGTTGCTGTCGTATTTTTCTTCTATATTAAAACTTTTTTAGCGAGTTTCCTTTCTGTTTTGATCAATTGAATCAAAGTTGAGCGAAGCGATTTCACAGGCAAGCCACTGTTCAGTGATATTGACTTACCAAGTCGTCCCCAGGCTACTTTGCCGGCTGCTATAAATTAGTACGCACGTTGGTGATTATTTATGAGGATATGAGTCAAAGATCATGCGCCTTCCAACTCGGTAAGACGATCTCACAGCTGCAAATGTTATTGTAATCGCTTGATTGTATTCTGCTCTGTTCAAGCGAAATCTGGTGGGCATTACAACAAAATAGCCATTTGGTGTAATAACATGTCCAATCATCGTAATATTGCTTTAGGAATACTAATAGTAGGTGAATAGTTAAAGATTGTAGACCAGAATGCAGTTCGACCAACAAAGCCACGCATATCTGTTCTTTCGTGTAAATCATGGCTTGACAACTTCAAATTTCAATCACTCTTCATAACAACTGGAGTTCCTATCCGAAATATAATTCAATGTTAAACAAGGTAAGTTGAGGAAAGGATAGCTTAGTAAAATTATCAAAGAAAAACAGCGGTTTAATAGGTAAATTGAAAACGTTTACAGCTGTCAGAATCGCGGAAATCACTTCTAAGAGGCTTCGATTTTTCAAAATTTTCTGGGGGAGCATGCCCCCAGACCCCCCTAGGAGGGGGGTTAGGGTTAGGCCGCAGGCGCCATGCTACGTGGGACGAAGGCCCACATAAAATTTGGACTCCCACTTTCAAAATCCTGGCTAAAAGCCTGGCGGTTCAGACATGGTTCACAGATGCTGTCAGTTTCTGCAGTAGACTGCTCCATCATTCGTCTCAACAGTGTACAGCCGTTCATCAAGCCTTGCAGTAACTCAGGCCTTGCGCCAAGACTTGTCACCAAGCTTACATGGTTTCATTCTAACAATGTCACCTTCAGAAAGGTTGGGTAGGTCCCTTGCTGACAGGTTGTAATATTTGGCTTGAGCCTGCTGGCGTTGTTGCAGCTCTCTCATTTCACTTTCGAGATTTAGAGTCTTAGGCAGTAGTAGGTTTTGAGTTGTAGGGAGGAGTGTCTTGGTTCTTCGTCTCATCAAGCATTGTGCTGGGCTGGTTCTCATACCTTGTGTGGGCGTGTTTCTGTAGTCGAGTACGGCAAGGTATGGATCGGCTCCAGCCCTGATTGATTTCTGCAGGATGTGCTTGCTATTTCCAGGGCTACTGGTAAGATGCTCAAAATCTCATGTTTTTGCGAAATTGGCAAACTCATCAGAAGTAAATTGCGGCCCGTTGTCACTGATCACTTGGTCTGGTATGCCATAGCGGGAAAAGTGACTCTTCAGAATGGTGGTGTTGGCTTTGGTGTTTGACAATCTGTCCACCTCCCAGAAGTTGCTATAGTAGTCTATTGTGACCAAGTAATCCTTTCCATCGAGGGCAAATCTTCTCCCTAGGACTGGACGGGACTTCGTGGGGCATTAGTGTCTCCTTGGGGTGCATCATGCTGTCGAGTTCCCTACACGTTTCACATGCAGAGATGTACTGTTTCATTTCTGCAGACATGCCTGGCCAGTAGATGCATTCACATGCACGCCGCAGACATGCTTCTATTCCGAAGTGGTAAGAGTGAATCTTCATCTTCATGTCTGCGCGTAGGCTCCGAAGTATTACCACAGAATTTCCTTTGAAAACCAGCCCATCTTGTACGGTCACTTCGTTGCGCATGTTGAAGTAAGGGTGTGTCAGTGCTGGGGTATCGTCCTTATGTTCAGGCCACCCTACGAGAATAGTCTGTGACAACTCTCGCAGAGACTGGTCTTTCCGTGTCTGTGCTCTTACTTTGTCTAGACGCTGGCCAGATATGGGTAGATAGCGGACCATGTTGACTGATTCAAACTTGTCCACTTCTTTGCCTTTGTAGTGCAGGTAAGCTTGTGACAACATGTCCACCAAATGCATGTTTTTGCCATGCTCATAGTACACAGTGAAATTGTATTTCTGTAACCTCATCATCATTAACTGGAGGTGTCGAGGTGCTCGACCGAGTGGTTTCAGTAGAATCGCTTCTAGCGGCTTGTGGTCACTTTCGATGGTTGAAATGCTCAAGAGCAAAAACAATCGCCAGCATCTCCTTCTCTATTTGTGCGTACCAGGTTTCTGTATCGGTGAGGGTGAGGGTCCCATGAAGCTGACTTCGCTCATCCTCAGCTTCATCTTGTCTGGATTAAGGACAATGCCGCATTTCTTGCACCTTTGAAGGAGATCTTGGAGACTCCTGTCGTGGTTTGTGGTTGCTTCTTCATTGGTCTCTCCAGTGCCATAGACGAGGATATCATCCGTAATGCACAGAACACCAGGTGGGCTTTACAGTGCATGATTCAGATGGCTCTGGAATATCTCGGACGAAGCGTAGAGACCGAAGGGCAAACAAAACCATCTGTACCTTCCATAGGGGGTTGCGAAGGTCGTGAGGATGCTGGATTCAGGGGTGAGGACACCGTGCCAGTACCTTGACTTGAGGTCAACTGTCGAGAATACTCTTGCTTTTGAGAGTTCCGGAAGTATGTTCTCTAGTACAGGAAGCTGATATCATTCTCTCTTCAGGGCAGTATTAAGTGGTCTGGGATCGATGCAGATCCTCAGCGCTCCAGACTCTTTACAGCCACAGCAAGACTGCTGACCCATGGAGTGGGCTCACTGATTGGAGCTATGACCTCCAATCGCTGTAGTTAATCCAATTCTTCCTTCAGTTTGTTTTTGCGCGACGTTGGGACGCGGCAAGGTGGTGCGACAACGGGCGTGGTGCCCTGTTTGCCTTCAAGGTGAACTGCTCCTGGTAGTGCTCCTAACTCTCTTTGAAACACGTGTGGATAGCTTGCTACCAATTCATCAGCCGTCTGCACACTCTTAACCTCTGTTCTCTGTCATTCAGGTGGTTCTGCGATCTTGAAGTTTTGTGTGTTGACAGTGATTAGGCCCATCTGTTGAGCTGCCCTAGCTCCCACGAGTGGGGTCAGTTGTTTGTCAATGACAAGTAATTCCACAGAGAACTTTTTCTTGTTCTTTGGATTGTGGAGAATTAATCGAAAGGAACCCAGTGGCTTTCGTGTTGTGTCGTTCCACATTAATTTTGTAACATCTTCGTGGTGGGCTTGAACTTCTTGTCAGTCACAAACTTGGCGGGAATGACATTCACCGAGGCACCACTGTCTACTTGAAATTTCACTTCTTTCTTGTTAACAAACATTTCAGTGTAAATTACTTTTGGGTAATGTTCTTGCGTGACAGCGTGTATCATTTCCGATTGTGCAACAATGCTTGTAATGTACTCCACATTGCTGTCATCGGACGATTCATCCCTCAAGCTGTACACTTTTCTAGTCGGAGTTGTGCAGGTTACTTCGAAATGATTTTTGCCACCGCACTTTGTACATTTCGCTCCCCACACGGGACACTTGGCTTTTTCGAAAGGATATACTTTGCCACAGAATTTACATGTCTCCGGGTTTCCCTGCACGGCCTTTCTTGTACTTGTCATTGTGGCAGTGTGATGGCAGGTGTTGAAAGTGTATCTCTCAAAGGTTTCGTTCAGTTCTCCTATGGTGAATTCGTCGAACTTTTGTATTATCTTAGCCAGGTCATTTCGATCGTGAGGACTGTCGAATTGAAAGCGGTTAAAGATCTTTAACACATTGGCACCGATACAGTGGAGAAACAATGCAACCTTGTACGCGGGCGGTTGCATCTCAAGTTGAGCAATGACCATGTAGTTGCTCCACATTATTTTGTTTCCATACTTTCCAGTTGTCCGCCACATTCCCAGTCGTAACTAAGTCCTAGTTGTGCTTGAGGCTGTTGTGCCAGGTGACGGTACTTCAGGCGCCGTTGCTGTTGCAGACATGCTGACGGGATTATTGTATCTGTAGTTCACGCGACTCTGTAAGTGATAGGCGAAAGATTCGTTGTCCTATTTCGCTGCCACCATGTTTCAAGATCCGTTTAATCCACTATATCTTAGCATACAGCGCAGTCTGACACAAGGAGGTAACTCGATCCTAGTCTAGTTGATAATTGATAGAAATCACATGTATATTGTAACACCTATTTCAACCAGAAGAATCAGAAAAATAGGAGAATCTTAAAATATTTGAAATCGTAGAATTGGATAATTGGAGGAATAGTTTATCTCAAGCTCCGATTTTTCTATTCTCCAATAATTTAGCCAATACCGCTTTGATTAAAGCATTTAATAACAATAAGGGAGCAACTATATACACAAAAGGTGACCTCAATAATAAAAATCCACTATATCTTAGCATACAGCGCAGTCTGACACAAGGAGGTAACTCGATCCTAGTCTAGTTGATAATTGATAGAAATCACATGTATATTGTAACACCTATTTCAACCAGAAGAATCAGAAAAATAGGAGAATCTTAAAATATTTGAAATCGTAGAATTGGATAATTGGAGGAATAGTTTATCTCAAGCTCCGATTTTTCTATTCTCCAATAATTTAGCCAATACCGCTTTGATTAAAGCATTTAATAACAATAAGGGAGCAACTATATACACAAAAGGTGACCTCAATAATAAAAATTATTTACTTTTGATGCTAATGAATAGATTGGTAATAAGGAATCGCGGGATGAATGACCTCTTCAAGGTAGATTTATGGATCACCATCCTTGTCGAGGATTTCAGCTAAAAAGGGATTTAGCGTGGATCCCTTTAATAATAATACATATAGCAATGATAAAGAAAGGAAAGGAACGGGAATTTATTTAAGTGTCTAGTCTTCTAGCGCTGGAGCACTAATTGGGGACACTTTAAACTGAAATCAACAATTAACACAAATCAAATCAAATGATACCAATAATGATGATGATATAATCACTTTGCTTAAGTCATAACCTTATGTAACTGAGCGCAAGTTTTTCACTAGTAGAGGAGACCATAAATCAAGTCAAATCACATAAAATAAATTGCAGCAAATAAAATCAATGGAACTCGACCTACACTTTTTGGTTTCGCGGCGTGTGGACCGATTGTCATTGTTGTCCCATTTATAACAAACTTACTTTAACAACAACCTCAAAATCTAACAAAAAACCTTACCCGTGACAAGCTAGTAACTGCAAAATCATGAGGCTTCGTTTGACAGAAATCCACGTGGGTCACAGAGCCATACTCCTTAACAACAATCGGGAACTAATAGAAGGAAAAAAAGACTTCTATATTACAAACCGAAACCAAATAAGAAAAGACGGAAACATTTCTTACGCTAAATTTCTTCCAGAATCTCGAGTCCGCTGTTTGCCCTTTGCCTGTTCTTCTTGGAAACTTGCGGGCTTCCAATGCGCGAAATTTCTCTGCCATTTTTTTCCGAAAACTGCTGTATTGTTCACTACTTTTAAATAAATGTAAACATTGTCATACAAGCAGCCGCTGCTTGAATATATTGCGGGTAATGGAAATGTCTCTTTGGCCGCGGAGCCTTGGTGCTGATTGCAACTTCATTCTTCCTTTCGTTGATCTTTCTCAGTCAAGGCAGAGAATATGGTTAGTACTCTTAGTGACAATCCTGTTACATCTTACTTCACTTTTGGTTTTTAAAAGTTATTTGTGAAAATCCATATGGCTTTGATATTAAATGGCGTACAAGTTGTTAACTTAAAACGAGATGGGCTATTTTTATTGAGTTTATATGCTCTTGATTCTGGCAGTCTGAACAAGAACAGCCTAAGAAGAAGAGGATTTTTCGTAAGTTCACATACCGTGGTGTGGACCTAGACCAGCTGCTTGATTTAACTCATGATCAGCTTACAGAGTTGGTTCATGCACGTGCCAGGCGAAGGTTTTCTCGAGGACTCAAAAGAAAGCCTATCAACCTCATGCGACGGCTGAGAAAAGCCAAGAAGGAGGCAAACGCTTTGGAGAAGCCGGAGGTTGTAAAGACACACCTGAGAAATATGATCATTCTTCCAGAAATGATCGGAAGCATTGTCGGTGTATACAACGGGAAAACATTCAACCAAGTTGAAATCAAGGTGGGATGTTAAAAATGCACTTTTTTTGCGAGAAATAACTGCTTTGACTTTGAGTTTTGGTTGGCAGCAATGGGAACGACCAGGCCAGAAAGACCACGAAAGTGCTTTAGGACCTGGTCTCAGATTGTTATCTTCTTTGCTGAGGAAAAGATAGAACTCTGAGGGTGGAAATGGGATAGGTTTTTCAAGGGCCTGTTGCTTGAATTTTTTTTTTTTTTTTGCATTTTCTGGCTGTTATAATAAGCAAAAGGCTGAAAATTTTGTATAAATATTGTTCTGTGCCTGTATTTTACTCACATGGATCGGGATTGAGTATGGTCATGGTTAAAATGAATTTTAATTTGTTTGTTTTCTGGATGCAGCCAGAGATGATTGGACATTATCTTGGGGAATTCTCCATCACATACAAGCCAGTGAAGCACGGCAGACCTGGTATTGGTGCTACTCATTCATCCCGTTTCATTCCTTTGAAGTAAATGTCCTGGTGTCAATAAAACTTGTCTGAAGCTACAAAATGTGTTGTTTTTTTCGTCAGTTACCAACAGTACCATTCAATCAAAGAAGTTAACTGGCACTGACTCCAATGAAGGAGTGAGACTTGAAGGGTATTTACATGAGACCGGGACAAACTCAGACCGGTATGAACTTGTACCGGTATAAAATGTTTGCAGCTGTTTACATGAAACCGGGACAAGATGCTTGGTGCCTGGTTTTGGGATGAAACGACAGGCTTGAAATCTCTGGACCCATTCTGAGATTTGCTGTGATTTACATGAGACCGTATGAGAATTTCAGGCTGGTCTCGTGTAAACGCATAAAAAGAAATGTATGGAGGCCGCTACAAACTCATGCCGGTCTGAGTTCATCCTGGTCTCCTGTAAATACCCCCTTAGTAGATCTTATCCTGTCTAACATCAGATGATTTTACTTGTCAGTGGGGTGTGGTTCAGGAGTCAATGGGTTAAAATTGACCTTCTTCAAAATAATAAGAATTTGTTCTTTTTGGGACCATTACAGTAACGATGGAGATAGTAAGTGATCACCCTGTTAATGAATGAAAGATGCATTTTGTTTATGGTGACTTGGGGGTATGCACTGAGAGTGAGCGAGTTCTCCTTTGCAAGAGTCTAACAGCGACCTTCTGACTTCTAACTTCTGGATGCTGTACCACTGAGGTGTGGGAAACGTGTGGGATCTGGAACCCTGAACTATGTATGCTTGGGTGGCAATATTATTGTTCTTTTGTACAGCGAGACTGAAATTGTCAATTAATTGTGTATAACTTATATCACAACAATGTTTTGTGTTTACCAAGTACCGTTTTTGACAAAATGCAAAAATGGCTGCTGATAAACTATTCTTTTTATCTTTGTGCATTTATTAGTCTGACTAGTCATTTTTTAAGCCAAAATTCTTATAAGGCTATTAAGGCTATTGACACAAAGACAAAAGCTTAAATTTATTGGCGACCATTTCTAGATTCAGTCAATTCCCCAGTCACTTTATCGAGTCTTCAAATCAGGGTTTTTCAGACCCAATTTGGCACTCAACATCGGGCCTGGTAGCTGCTGTATGGCCCATGTTTGAAATTGGAGCACAGCACCACAGCAGAATGTAATCAGCTGTCAGTTGATTTTGATTAGGGAGGAAAACTGGAATACCTGGAGAACCCCCTCGTAACACCTGTACACCTAACTCAGTCCACATACAATCACAGAGGTGGGAGGCACGGTTCATGGCCAATGCACACTTGACTCCTTACTATCTTCTCGATTGAGATAATGCAAAAGATTGATACATTTTGAAACCTTTTTGCACAATTGTGGTTGATGACCATTTCTTATCCATATAGCCATTACGCCTCTAGATTTTTGTCCTAGGCAACCACTTTAACCCATTAACTCCTGGGGGTTCCCCATTGACGAGTAAAAGGCCAAATCTGGCCGGTTTAGGCATCAAAGGGTTCAACCATACTGCTTTTCGCCAGAACAATACCATTGACATTTTCCTTCCAATGGGGATTTCCATTGCATTTTAGCTCTCTTACGAGGGACCAGTTTCTCGAAAGTCTCAAAAGTCCCGGAACTTTTCAGGCATGTTTCAGGTGACATAAAATGCCTTGCATCTTAAAAAGGGAAACAATATCAAGTAATGAAACTTTGTGATAGTTTTATTTTTTCTGATAATGAAAACATGTTAACAGATCGGCATTTCACGATAAATGGATCATAGTTTTTTTAATTGCTTTTCGGGCCTGAAAAGTTTACAGGACTTTCAAGAAGCAGGCTGGGTTATTAGTTCACTGGATATCGTTAACTAGCTGTCATGCCAACATATGATCTTAAGGTAGACATAAGAATCAATAGGCTGCTATAAATTTTTCAAAAAACATAGGGCTTATACAAGTTAAGGGCAGAATGGTTTTTTGATGGTGAAGAAAACAAACATGATGCCTTTTTGATTGCTTTATAGAGTTTTCCTGAGTAAACCTGAGCAACAATCATTTCACTTAAAGTAATACCTTCTCACTTTCAAGTCAAAGTCATGCAAGGCACCAAATTGACAGGGAGGGACACTTTGTTATCTTACTCAAAAAGGGACACATTAAATTTAAAGTACTTTCATGTTGCTGTGCTATATTATTGCACACCCCACACAAATTGGTGGATTTATTGCATAAAAATAAATTAACATTTTTAAATCCTTGTTACAATATGGTTTAATTTTACATGTTACCATCCTGCCAGAAACCACCACCAAGATAAGTTGATTCTTTCAGGCTGAGGGATGCAGAATGGATAGTCATCACTTCATGACTAACCAATGATATTGGAGTGAATGAACAAGGCTTAATTTGAAGGAAAATTCTCAAGAAAGCATTGAATACTTGTCAGATAGGCAATTTGATTAAAAAAAAAAAACACTTGCCTTTTACTGTTACCCGTTTATAATGTGTTCTGTCACAAACATGACGTATTTAAAAGGAAAGGAAATTGGCTTGAATGTGAGGAAAGTTTACAGGAGAGGGCATGGTAACAGGTATAATGATTTATGCATCAGAATCTTTGCAAGATGAGGAGCCATGTCTTTGTTTCCCTCCTGTTAACTGCATCAGAAAAAAAAACAAAAAAATTGTTAGTCACAACACTTTGAGAAAATCACTTAATGTACTGTCGTTAGCAAGGTTTTTCAACTTAAGAGCATTATTTTCATATAACTTACAATACATGCATTTCTGCAAAGAGGTTTTAAAGGCATTCTTTGCTGTTCAGAATTCAGCCATGATGTCTCAAAGTACCGGTAACCAAAATATGAAGGACTCGTAACATATAAGCAAATTAATGGCCGTTACATGTACCGGTAGTTAAGAAGTGATAAACTTTGGCCCTTCAAGGAAATAAGACATAATTAAACACCACAAAAAGAGGTCCAATTCTTATACATGTACTTACCGACGATAAAACAACTAGAAAGAAAACAAATTATGAGTAAAGGTGGAATTTTTTGAACTTCCATATCCCAAGGGAAAAATCTTTCAGGGGTAGGCAACATTTGGAAAAATATAGGCACTATAATAGGTATGGTAGCAGTTTTTTTCATTTTCTGGATAAATGATGTGATGAAATTTGCTGAATCATACATGTAGTGTTCATGAAAAAGGTCAAATGACAAAATAATAGTTGCAAATGACCTTTTGCCTTCAATCATTTGAAGAATTCTCTCTCTGAATGCATTTTGATGATCAACCAAATATTGACCATCACAAACCTGATAAATTCCATAGGCAGTGAAAAGTGTTTATTTTGGATTATTAGGCTCAAATTTTCAGAGACAGTTATATAAATTATTAAGGTAATTTGTGATATGCACTTACAATAAAAATTATTTCGTACCAGTTTCTTGGCTCAACATAACAAAACAATAATTTACACATAGCATCTGCTGTGAGGCAAACCTTCAAGGTTTATCTAGGTAAAGAGTATTTGTGATGATGTTTTCCTAAAGATACTGGTAATGCTTGACAAGTCACATCAGCCAGCCCAAAACACAGTCACATGCATGTCAACCTTTCAACTGATTGAATACTGTTCTGCACTTACTTTTGCCATATCACTCTTCAAGGCAGAGTTCTTCGATCTTTCTTGCTCCAACTCTGCATGTAACTGTACAACCTGATTGGAAAAAGTCATTCCACTTCCAGTGAAATTTCATTTTCATTCACGACATTTAAAAAGAGGGGCATTAGGGAAATTAATCTGTTTCAGTTCAGCTAACAAGGGGCAGGAAAAAGCACTTAATAAAAAGTATCATGTAAATTCTTGACACTTATTGGAGACTACGATGTACCGGTATATAGCAATTCAGGATGTACAAAATGAACATCACCACCATGCACACACTGTTGTCTCAAAACAACAGGCTCACGATCCTAAAGATGTGTGGACTGGTTTCTCATTCAAGATATTTCTAATCTTGATCTCAAAGTGTCCCCTACCCATTCTTCTTGGTTACATCCCCATTTAACCAAAAAAAAAAAAAACACCAAACGTTATGTGACCCATGAAGTTGATTCTTACACTTGATGTAACAAGTAACAATGCAGATTGTTAGGTAGAGCTCAGATTGGTGATTTGTTTTACCAGAATCTGCATGTTTTAACGTTCAGAGCTCCTATGATTCATCCACCACACTGAATACTGACTCAATACTGACTGAATACTGAATACAGTCTTAAATAAAGGTGTTAAAATATTGTTTAAACACAAACCTGATCCTTGACTTCATTTAGCTCTTCTATTTGCATCAACAGCTCAGATTTTTCTTTCACTATTAAAAAAAGGTAAGGAATTTACCCTTGCACCAGGTAATTAACATTTATAGATGAACCAATGTCTCCAACAAATTATTATTTTTATTAAATACAAAACTTTGACAAACAAACTATTATGAACTCAAATTAATAATAATTATTATTAGTATAAATACACAGGTGATTATACAAAATCGCACGCTCTCATTGGCTCGCTATCTCGGATTATCAGCCGATAATCACCTGGACGGACAAAATGGCTGCCAGTAGTCGTTTTGCCACTGTAAGTGAAGATGATTTCGCGTTGAAATGTTTTTTTTTTTCTCTTTTTTGAAATAATCACCTGTGTATTTATACTAAAACAATAATTATTATTCACCTCAGGCTCAGTGATTATCAGTGAATATTCACCGAGACAAATCTCGGTTATTCACCGATAATCACTTCGCCTTTGGTGAATAATTGTTAAATATTATCAGGAAAAGGACCACCATTCTATGTCATACGTTCTGTTTCACAGCATGTTTTGCTTGTCACATGAGAAATAAAATTAATAATATTATTTGTCAGTCACTCATCCACACAGCGGCACATTGTAGACCACAGATTTCCAGGAGTACATTATAGAAAAGTTGTGTATTTTAACTGAAGCATGTACATGGGGTGAAAATTGTAAGCTATCAAACTTTGACTTTCACCTACTTTCAGCCTGACTAAGTATGAAGCACAACTGTTTGTTCCGTCTTTTCACCAGTAACAATTCTTTCTGTCAAGAAGACAAAGTAATGAGTCAAAGTTTAGGCCAAGGTTCAAATTTTTTTTTTGTTCATCTTGACCACTAGATATTATCTCTTAACAACGCAACAAAAAGTGTCACATCTGATCGTAATCAAAAATTGGCACTCCAAGTTGCCCTGTATCCAGTCATGACACTTATGTTCAACTTTTTAATAATGGCGAAAATTCCATGCATGATACGCAAAAAACGTATCGCTTCCTCTGTGACCTTTAGGTAATAGATACCTACAACATGAGTAGGAGATCAGACCTCCCATAAATCTGACTTGTAAAATGAATGATTGTGTAATATTAGTAAACTTGTAAATTTAAAGAATGGTCAATTTGTAATTTCCATACAACATTACCAACTAGACGCTCTGAGAGCGTAAACTGGGTTGCCTGTGGTACGTGTTACACGAAAACAGAAGGCACTGAGTTGGGTGGTAGTGAATTGTGGCATTCCAGTAATTTTCTTTAAATGGGGTGGGGAATGAGGTAGATCATTTGAGGGGTCACCCAGACATTATGCCAGCAATGACCCTTTGGCTCACATGGCCAAACATTGAATTATTTTGTAATGTCGTGTCCTGTTTTGAGGTCTTTTGCTTTTTTAAGATTGGGTAATAAATTCAGTTCAAAGATAACAAACACGCTCTTGAGTGAAACTCACTCGTTTCTTCTAATAAAGGGACTATGTCACTCAAAATGTGACCCTTCACGCAAAAAGGGGGCTTATGGATTTCACTGAAAACCGTGAATTTTTTTCACGGTCACGGTGCGTGAATTTCAATTTTCACGCCGTGAAATTCACTTTTCACTCTTGGCGTGAAACTAATCACGCCGTGGAATTAAGGGTAAAATTTCACGGCGTGAAATTGGGAGTGAAAATAATATTCACGGCGTGAAATTGATCAGATTGTTCAGAAATCAGTCACGCCATGGTAATAATCTACTGCCACTCAGGACAAAAGAATGCCTGATCGCAGGGTACAAGAAATCAGTGAAAGCTGATCAATGCCAAGAAGAAAAAGAATTTTCATTCCTGAATATTCACGCCTGGAAAATGTCACATTGTAAAGAAATTTCTGATGACCTCGTAGTAAATTCTACCGCCTGAAAGCGACAAAAGAATTGAAAAGTGGGTTATTTTTTGCTGGTGACTTTTTCATACATTTACACTGGTTTGTTGACACGACTGAAATAGATCAAGCGATTTGGACGGATTGTTTTTTTCATGGAAATGTTTACAGAAATTGTCGGAGTATTGATGTTTGTAATTATCTGTGACTTACCGCTTTTAGTTCATTTCTCTTGCCGTGCCGTGCAATTTTCGAAACGAATTATTTGAGG
>NC_090870.1:24005810-24038310 GCF_036669935.1 Montipora foliosa | reverse complement strand
GCATAATTTACTATGACCGAGAAGAGTTTGGGCCCTCTTGCACCACGAGAAAAGCATTTGCTATTAAAATTAATTACGTCTGCTTGTCCAAGTCCTGTGTGGTTTTGCGGTTAGTTGCAGCTAAGGACTTAATGCTAAGGGATGTCAGAGGTTCCCGGTTCAAGACTCGGTAAGTGCAGATCAAAGCGATTTCTTTCTCTCGTGTAAACATTGGAAGTGAATAGGTCAAGGATACGTAAAGTAGTAGTAGGTATGACGAAGGGATCAGGAGATGGAAGGTTAAGATGGATAGGGACAGAAAGGGAGAGAGTAGAGAGGAAAGTGGGAGGAGGGAAAGGAGATTTTCTTTTCTTTTTTTTGTTTTGTTTTCAACCCCCCTAAAAAAAACCGTGCCCCTTTTTTTCAACCACACCCCATAAAGAAAATCCCTTTTCAAACAGTTGATAAATAACCTAGGTTAATTAATTTCACCTACTTTGATTTAAATATTTACCTAGTTTGATTTAAATGGACCTGAATTTAATTTTAACCTGTAACATATACACAATCAGCCAATGCTGAAAAACATTATTTTACAAAACGCCTCCTATCATATCATACAGAAGAGGGAAATCACTGAAAGACATACTTGTTAGAGCAAAACTATGAAGGCACATATTACAGTGTTGCAACTGCAAAGTCAGAGCAGGTCTGTCATCATCTTTTCTCTAACGAGCCATGACTGATCAATCATGGAGCTTGTATGACAAGCTCACAAAGGATTGTTGGGATAATTAATTCACCACATGTTTAAATTATGAGAAATTATCTCAGGATATGATATTATCTTGAAATATGAAACTATCTCAAGATACAGACTTATCTCGGGATAAAATGTGACCTTCCACGGGAAAACGTACACTAACGCTAAAGTGTTAAATTGACCGAAGCGTTAGATATCCGTTAGCCGTCCGTTAGAAGTTTACATGAAACCGTCAGAGCGTCAACTTCATCCGTTAGAACGTTAGTCTTATCCGTCAGAACGTTAGGTTCATCCGTCAGAGCGTCAGCCTCGTCCGTTAGGGGTTTAGCCTCGTCCGTTAGAGCGTTAGTCTCATACGTCAGATGTATAATAGTTATTAACCTTATCCGTTGGGCAAATCTTGGATTCTGTTGGCAAGTGAATTAATAATCTGTATCGATTGTTCCGGATCAGCGGATTCGTAGAGCGTCGTTTAAAAATGTGACCTTCTTTGGGAAAACCGGCCGTGTCCTTCTACAACTTAGTAGAATTACATGTAGTAGAGCGCTTTTTAAAAAATTAAAAATACAGAGAAAAATGAAGGGTTTGTGTTCGACGTTCACCTCTGCGTACCAATAGTAAAACAAGGGTGGAAAGCTCGATTTCGGATCGCTCCAGCACCAAGCCGATTTTCACTGACAAATTCGCATCGTACAGGTTTCAAATCACGCACCAATCAAGCTGAAACTCACAAACAAATTCCTATCGTACAGGTTTCAAATCACGCACCAAGCAAGCTGAAACCCAGAGGTTTCCTTTCATGCCATTATATCTGAAATCCGTCCAAAACTCGAAGCGCTGGACCTCAAATAAAATTGAAAAAATCCAGCATTCGGAACTCCAAGGAAGCGTAGTTGGAGTTTGGTGTGACGGCTTGCAGCCGTCACAACGTTTGCTCCTCTGTGATTGGCTAATAAGAAATCATCATCCAATCAGAGAGGAGCACATGGCGTGACGGCTGCAAGCATGTATCTAAAGCCGGTATACGAAAATCCTGCTACGCATCCTTGGAGCTGGGAATGCTGGAGTTTTCGATATTATTTGAGGTTGAGCGCTTCGAGTCTTGGATGGATTTCAAGCTGAAATAACTACGCTAATAGGTAGAATGGACAATAGACTCCAAGATCGAAGACCCATCCTGCGCGAACGCCAAATTAAATGTGATTGAATGATGCATGACTTACCAAATTTCAACTGAAAAATATCTGTTTAACTTAACCACTCGCCTGGAGTTTCTCGCGAGCTTTTTTGCCCCCTCGGCATCTTAACTGATGATACAGAACTCTTTTATCGTATTTATAGCAAAGAGCTCTCTTATGAACGCACCGCTTTGAATTTATCGTTACTTCGGCTTTGAAAACAACATGAAATGCTACATTTCTTTGGATGAAAATAATAATTTGTTGTATTTTACTTTGCAACTACAGTAGCTAATGAAGTAATGGATGCCGTGAGAAATTCACAATTTAGTAATGCATCGCTTCATTGTGAGTCCGACGGTCAAAACATATCGAGATTAGCCACTTTTATCTGGACTTCGTTGCATTCAGCAGTTAAGGCGCCATGGGCGCGCCTCTTCGGAATCGTATTTTAAAAGTCACGCAATCGTTTCTGGTGGCCTGTCTACATCGTAGTATTCTTAAAGCAAAAAACTCGCTGAAATGTGCATCTGATTTGTTTTGGCCAGCTCACGATGGTGCTAGTACTTCAAACCATGGCCTTTGTTCGATGAACGGTAATCGCTCACTACGTTGTGGTGTCATCGATCAGCCTTTCGCGCTTAGAACTAAGACTTGGTGTTAAAGCGCTAAGGCAGAACGTTAGAACTGATGGAAAGAACGTTAGAGCGTTGGCACAAACCGTTAGAGCGTTAGCACAAACCGTTAGAGCGTTAGCACAAACCGTCAGAGCGTTAGTAAAAAACGTTAAACCAATCTTCAAAACCGTTGAATATCCGTCAACCGTCCGTTAGTTTTAAGCCGTTTAACGGGCAAACGTTAGTGTACGTTTTCCCGTGGAAGGTCACAAATGTTATCTCGAGATATTAGATTATCTCGAGATACCGGTATAAAAGTATCTCAAGATATAATATTATCTCGAGATAGGCAACTATCCTGGGATAAACAATTATCTTGAGAAACAAAAATTACCTCAACATATGATGAAATATCATCTTGAGACAAAATTATCTCAGGATAAAAAAGTTACTAACCCTAAATGAAAAAATGTCCATGGTTTTTGTGAAGAAAATAATCCGGTCGAAGTTAAAGCTTCAGACAATTATTTCAAGAGAAATAAAAACTGGAAATGTCACCTATGGGCCACCATACATAAGTTACCAGAGAATTTTCCATTTGGTTTCAGTGTTATACACAACACGGTCCACAATTGGTAAATTATTAGAAATACAGCTCACTTCGATTTCGCCTTGGCGATGGGCGAAAGATTGTTGTTGAAGTCCATTACTCGTCACTTTTAAGATTCCAGATATTTCTTTGTCACCGCCTGTCTTGTTTATCCAATTGACGTTCCAGTCTTGAGCTCCATAAGGGTATTTTTCACCAAATTTGGAGACAACCGGATGTAACACACTTTTTTAATGTTTTCCTCCTATGGGCGTAATTACGCCCATGGTCACACACACGGCCGGAAATGAGTTTTAATTAATTAATTAAAAATGCAATAAAATGCCATTTGTGTTAAAATGACTTTTGACTTGCAGGTTAATCAAATGTTCTCCTGTGTCCAGAGAAATCTACGCATTACCCCAACTCCCTCAAACCTAACAAAATACGCAAAGAAGGCTCTGTGCACAAAGACACCACTTAGTAGGGGAGTGACAGGCAAGACTTTTACCAACATGGAAAAAAATAAATAAATAAAACAAAGAAATTTTACCCATTTTCTGACTGGGATTGCCATACTGGCAACCCAGTAATTTGGTGTAATTACTTGGTAACATTGCTGTCAAAACTGCATGACTAATAATAATTTCTTTAACCCATTGACACCTGAACCTGCCCTGGACCGCCTCCACAGAGTATTTCTATTAAGACCCACTCCGGGAGTCAATGGGTTAATGGTCTTAATTAGCATACAATTAAAGAGTTTTTTTTTACTATACCTTCAGGTCTTCTATAATTTGAATGTGTTCTGCTTTGGCTTTCCTGAGCTCAATAAGTTCATGGCCTGTCTTGTCCAACTCATCTTTGATGTGAACCATTTCTGCTTGAACTTGGTCTTCGTGAGTTGCAGGTAGTAGCTTCTAGTTAACAAAAAGAAGGAAAAACAAACGCTCATCAGGGCAAACTTGCTAAAAGCACACTGGCTGTTAGTGCAAAATTACAATGATAGCTGAACATGGTTTAATGATAATTATACCACAACAATGGATAGGGCTTTATGTCTACACTATGCTTTGACTATCACTTTAAGTAAACATGACCAAGTATCCCATAAAGTCACAGCACAATCAACATATTTACAACAAATGGGGTAGTGCAAAGCATCATGATTCTTCTTTGGTCAATGCTATCATGGTAACAATTCAGGTTAAGTTAAAGTGTCTCAAACCAGTTTCAACACTTTCAAGAGACCTTGTTATTAGAAGGATTGACACTACAGACAACTCTTTATCACGTAACAACAATGTTATGGAACAATGTGAAACATCAATTATTGCTGAACAAGAGGGAGTCATATTAATTTTGTGACCTAAAAAGTTACTGTGGCAAAAGGAAAGTGCTGCAAAAAAACTCCTCTTATTTTGGCTTTAGTTGCTCATATCTGAAAAACGAACTTGGTGACCCCAATTTTTTTATTGCACAAAAGTGATCAGCACGCCAAGATTTAACTCTCTGCAAAGTTTCAAAAAATTCTGTGTTGCGGATTCAGAGCTACCTTAAATTTTCAATATTATTATTATTATTATTATTATTATTATTATTATTATTTAAGATGGCCCTGAATCACCTTCACAGAATCTTTTTAAACTTTGCAGAAAGTTTAATTTGGCATGCTGATTGAATTTCAGAAATAAAAAATGGGGGTCATTAAATTAGTTTTTGAGATATGAGCAGCTAAAGCCAAAATATGGTGTGTTCTTGAAGGGCTTTCCTGTTGCCACAGTAACTTTTTATGTCACAAAAATGACTGCATCTTCTTCAGCAATAATTGGTGTTTGATATGGTATCACAACATTTCTGTTAAGTGATGAAATGTTGTAGTGTCAATCCTTCCAATAACAATGTTTCTTTCAAGTGTTGCAACTGGTTTATGACACCTTAAGAAGAAGAGTTTGGGAGACACTACAGTATGTAACATTAAACAGGGGTCTTGTATCATGACAGATGAGGTTAAGGTCCCCATTAAACCTTTAACACCCAAACCGGCCAGACTTCGTATTTTACTCTGTCTAACGCCAGACGATTTTACTTGTCAATGGGTTACATTAAGGCGAGAGAAAAGGGAAGACTTTGTGGTGCTTGTAAACATTAATCAAATGTATCTTTTAAGTTATTTCATGCATTAGGTAGGGTCTTGAACTGAGCCATGCGAGTCTCCATTTAAGTCCAAGCACCCATTTCATATAGCACTGATAAACAGTATTTAAATCTAATCACCCATTTTAAAATGTTTAGCTTTCAATAACTGTGTGGGTTGCATGTTGACTTACATGGCTCGCATGTTTACTTCTATTGCTCACTGTCTCGCATATTGTACAACCTCATTTACGTACGTGTCATAGAAGGACTGTATGTCTTTGATAAGAATGTTACATATATCATATTAAAATCGTTCTTGTAAACTGCTAGCCTTGCTGTGAGCATTCTATTGACTGACATGTAATGCATAATTATATACTTAATTGACCACTCCCCATGGGTGCTTTTCAGAGCCAATGGCACACAATCAATGAAATGACAGATTAGGGCAAACCAGTTGGCTATTTAAAAGTGCACCTGAGAAGTTGAACCAGGGACTACCAGAGTGAAATGTATTTCTGTCACTGGAAATCCCTTTTTCAGGTGTGTAGGGTAGGCGATAGTCTGTGGTGTGCATTCTGCATTTTGAAGGCATCACCTGTTCAGCAGCCAAACTGAATTTTAAAATTCAGCTGTCTTAAATTAAGCAAGGCTTTGGCTTTTCAATGAAAATACTCTCTTCTGTAACTGTTTCATGAAAATGAAGAGATCAAGACATGCTATGGTTATTACTCCAATAAAACAGTATTTCTAAGCAAGATCACTTTTCCATCTAGCCACTTTTATAACATTAAACTAACGTGCTGATGAAAGGGAAGTACTCATTTTTGCATAATAAATACTGCCTTTAATACAGGTATTTAAAAAGTACTTATCTTTACAAGCAGTACCAATCTAAAGGTGGGGAATGGAAAGAAATTGTTACTACAGTATATCTGTGATGAAATGATATATGAAATGGATCATATATGAACTGCGGGTATGAAATCAAGTGAAGCTATGAGCTTCGCAGTTATGAACGCAATTTTAGCATTTGGGAGCTGGTCATTTGTGGGTTAACCCACAAATGACCAGCTCCCAACATCAACGTTCATAACTGAGAAGATCATAACTTTACTTGAGTATATATGTGATTTCACTAAACTTTATTACCCACTTTTTCTGGCTTTGCAGCTTGTTTGACTTGTTCTGCATTGCTTGCATCACCTTCAGATCTGCCACTGTTTCTTTTCCTTCTAGATGTTTTCTCTAGCTTTCCAGACACTGCAGGTTTCTCTTCAATCTCAAATAAGAAAATGACAAAGCTTTACTTGGCAGAGAGGAAAAAGCTTAAGCCAAAACTTGCTACAGAAATTGATTCAATTGCCACTCTTGAATTGAAGATAAAGTAAACACACAGAAAAAAAGGAATTTTTATATCCTTTCAACTGCTGAATGATTGAGTGAATCAAGACTGACTCAAACAATAGTTTTCAGCATCTTGATTTGTAATAATATTATTGAGGAACCTATTTTTAAGTTGAAATGGATTGCTTTATTTGAAAATATTAATACACTTCACGGACAACACATACCTGGGGCACATCATAACCAAGAGAGCCTATAGAACAAAATTATTTATTAGCAATCATAAGGTTAGAGGTCAAAGCATTGGGCAAGTGTACTCAGGAACTGTTTTGTGTGCCAAACACCAGATCAAAGAATGCAGTTTCAATGTAATGCATCTATCAATGTTAAGCCCGAGGAGAAGGGGGGAGGGGGGTACCCAGGGCATATATGGGGCATTTGACTTTTCAGAAGAATTTTTGGTCAAAATCCCCACTGTGGGGCCCCAAAATTTGGTCAAATCAGATTAAATATCCCCACCTTGGGGAAGTAATATCTTAGTAGTTGTTGTGGATATTTTACAAATCATATTGAAAATGAGTAGTGAGAAGTAGTGTTTTTGTACAAATATAAAAACAAGTGCTTACCTCTATTTAAAACAGCAGTCTTTCAGGGCTTTAGCCGCGCTACTTCAATTCCAAGATGGCCCGTGCACAGACGAGCACATGGGACGATGTGACTTGGTCCCATCCCTCCCCCCACCCCGGGCTTAACATTGATCAGTGTTTACTTGCAATATTCTCAAGACTGTCTAGATTTTTTCCACACATGTACAATGATCATCATGTAATCACAAATAATGCCCTGAGCTACAATCAACTTCTATGGTTGTGATAGCAACAAAAGCAATTTTGCCACCCAGACTAATAATTGACTGCCATTGCACATTTGAAAAGAAAGCCAAACAACAGGATTCCCTATTCCAGGATGGCTGTTTTGGCCAACAGTAGAAACCAAACTCATGGATCTTTCTGACTGGATAGCCACATACTACACTGTATGAAACCACAGTCTATTGCAGACAGGAGGCTTCAGTTGTTTTACAGAGTGGAGTATACCATACTCCTGCTAAGCACTTACCCAGTGGATAACTTAGTGATAATATTATAATGATTGGTTTTGATAGCCCTTCTACAATACAATACAATACATACTTAATTGACCGCTCCCCATAGGGGCTTTTCAGGGCCAATGAAACACAACGAAACGACAGAACAGAACAACAACAACTGTTAAGAATCCCAACTGGTCGGAGGCGAACCAGTTCGCTATTTACAAGTGCGGCTGGGAAGTTGAACCAGGGACTACCAGGATCAAATTCAACGAGTGGTCAGAGCGGGTCTTGAACCCGGGATCTCCGGATCTCAAGGCAAGCGCCCTAACCACTGGGCCACACTGCCTCTCTGTTGGCCATTGATTTACAGCTGTATCCAGTGGATAGTGTTATCCTCCTATTATTAAGTAATAATATTAAGGTCAGAATTTATCATGTGTAACAAACCTGGAGACATAACATTTTTTCCTTGAACCTCCTTGGGATCCAATGCAGAAACTCCTTGCCAATCAAAAAAATTATCAAGTTTTGTTACAAAATTTGGTTTTTCAGGTTTTGCAGATGAAGATGCAATGTTTTCTTCAGTAGTAACATTCATCTGAAATTCATCTAATGACATCACAATGGGTTTCTCTTTCTTCCTTTTTTCCTTGGTGTTTTCCTGGCTCATTTCCACTGATGATGTATCATGTACTGATTCCTGCATGAAAACCATACGTGCATTTTATTACACTAACTAAAGACAAATCTTTATTATCATTATTATCATTATCAAAATAATGAATTTAATATCTACAATGTGGTAAGCTCAATGACCACCACAAAAAAAGTCAACCAATTTCAACTCAAGCATAATTCAGCTAGTTTGTAAAAGGAATGAATGAACTAAAATGATGAAAAGGTTGGTTAAATGTGAACAAACATTTATTAATGCTTTGGTGCGCAATAAAAGACAATACACACAACTTGGGCGTAAACGAGGGGCAGGGAATGTACTGGCAAGGCGCGGATAATACCCACCGCCGGTATGGACCACCGGATGAGGGGCCTCGGCAACTAGCCGAGGGGGTGCCTCATGCCTGTATTGCAAGGCGGGCATAGTTGCTGGCATAATGTCCTGGGGCTAAGTTAACCCAGTCCAGCAGAGTAACAATATGCCCCCTCCCTAACGGGGCTTCAGCACAGGGCTGAAGGGGTGCCGCAGGCAGCAATTCCCCGCCCACAACGCCGAGATAAACGAGGAGTGCCCTGTGCGAAGCCCATTAAGTGGTTTTGCTCCCAATTTGACAGGGAGAAAAAATGACCCCATCTCCACGGAGTTGCAATGGCGAAAAGCAAACATTGCCTGCCCCAAAGGTGAAAGTAGAGAACCGACGAGTGGAGATAGGGGTCGAAAGTACGACATGAGCATAAAAAAAAAAAAAAAACAAACAAAGCCAATGGGCATCGCATAGAGACTGGAGGGGATAGGACCCTCACACAAAACAATTAACTGGAGGGGATAGGACCCTCGCACAAAAAATTTGACTGGAGGGGATAGGACCCTCGCTCTAAACAATTGACTGGAGGGGATAGGACCCTCGCACAAAACATTCGACTGGAGGGGATAGGACCCTCGCACAACACATTTGACTGGAGGGGATAGAACCCTCGCACAAAACATTTGACTGGAGGGGATAGGACCCTCGCACAAAACATTTGACTGGAGGGGATATGACCCCCGCACTAAACGTTAGACTGGAGGGGATAGGACCCTCACACAAAACATTTAGCTGGAGGGGATAGGACCCTCGCACAACACATTTGGCTGGAGGGGATAGGACCCTCGTGCAAAACATTTCCGTCAAAATAGTCATTAGCAATGGTACTACATGAACTTGAGAGGGCAGAAAGCCCAAGGAAAGAGAATGTCACAGAAAGCCCTCAAGTGCCGAATGGGCCTTTTTTCTTTTTTGTTTTAAAGGAGAAACATGGCATTAAGCTTAGGATAGTGCTTTCACCCATGTGATGGCTGGCATGTGGCTGAAAAGAGGATGAAAGGCAATCGTATCGAGGAGAAATGAGGGTGAGGGGGAAAGCAAACGCACACAGGAGGCTTCCAGGGGAATGCCAACATGATTGCTGTACCCATAGGTGAAAACACTATAGGTTCAGGACGATACAGGAAAATATGAATAAAGTTATCCAAGGAACTGTCATAGATCATTACTGATTGTTAGAAAAATCCAAGTTTCAATGAGATACTCAAGTGCTCTCAAGGATTCCAGGGGGTTGTTAGCAGGAGGAGCAAGAGGCAAATGACTGAGGAACCTGACATATTGTTTCCTTTCAAGTCCTGATGTAAGCTTGGTATGTGTTAGGATTCCAGCGACCCAGAATTTGAAGAGCCAGTTGAAAATGCCAGTGGTTCTGCCGGTTGTAGCAGCACCAATACTAAAGCTGCGAGAGGCAGAGGAGGAGCTGTCATTGTCACAGAGGTTTAAGAGAAACCATAAATTGTTGGTGTGTGAAGTCTGGGTGAGATATGGTCCACAGGAGAAGCTGAAGAGTAGCTGGCCAGGGTCTTGAGTTGCAGTTTTGAGCATATAATCTTGCAGGGCAGAGGATGCATAAAGGTCTGAGTTTGACCTTGCAAAAGTGAGCCTGGCTGTCTCCCAGAAAGGGTCAGTTTTGGACTTTTAAATTGCAGTGTCAAATAAAGTAGGGTGAAGGATGTTGGGATGGAAAGAAATGTCTGTTCTAGCAAGGTGGGACTGAGGGTCGAAATTGCCGTTGCAGGTAAATTCGCTGCTTCTTAAGAAGCCAAAAAAGGAAAGGGTAAATGTAGCCCATAACATAAAGGAGTCAACATTTGGTAGACTTAAAAGGTTGTAACTTAGTATACTTAGATGCTATGGAGAACTGATGAGCTGATCAGGTGGCAAGCCTTCTTGCATTCCCATGGGAGAGCTTGATCCCCCTCAAACTTTGTGAAGGACTTGCATAGCCAGAATGTCCAGGAGACAGCCAGACTCAATGTGAAGGTTGTCAAGTGCTGCCAGATAAACATAATCGTGCCGTAGGAGCCTGTATAGCACAGATGAGTAACAAAAGGGATCAGGGTGAACTTGTGAGCAGGTCGAACAGGGAGGGGGGGGGGCATACGGAAAGCTGATTAAAAGTGAAGGGGCACTCCGTAGGCCAACGGGAAGGGCTGTGTAAAGGTAGTAGTGGTCTTTCCGGGCCATTCCCTGGAGCTCCCTCAGGGGTGAATGGGGATTATTCTGGAGGCAGGTTACGGGGTCTGAAATTGCGCCTTCCTGGTTGCTAATGCAACTAAAAAATTGAGTACTGGCGACCAGAATTTCACAACTGGTCGCCATTGTTAAGGTCAGATCTGTTTGCCAAGAGATGTCTTACTTTTTATCCTGAGACTGTTTTGAAATAGAAATGAAGGAGTTTTTCCGTTAACAGCTTCCATAACGTCACAAGCTGTTGTTTCTCATAAAATATGTATTGCAGGGGGAAAAAACAACTCAGTAAAGAGATTCAGGGACTGGTGTGAGGAATGTACCACTATGGCGGCTTGTGTTCGACAGGGTGTGACTAGTGTTTCTGTAGCTGAAATTTTCGACAAACTAGGGGGCAGATAGATTTCATTATTACATGTACATTCGAGGTCGGATACATTTTCTCTCCCAAATGTGCGCTTTTGAAAGTGAAAAGATAATGCTTGACACATACACAAGACCATGCGGTCGTTGCTTTCTGGTATCCATAAAACAGGTCAAAATGCACAAGTTAATTTCGACCCTGGGTTAGATGTCTGTTTTTGAGGCGAAGGTGTGTGGCTGTTTTGCTACGAAAGTCAAACATCGTAGGAAGGCCATGCCAAGCCCGCAACTTCCTTTGGGTAATCGAATGGTCGCTTGATAGGGGAACATCTCTACCGCCCTTTGGGGAAAAGAAGTGAGAAGTGCAGAACCAGGGGTGGATCCAGAGTAGTTCAAGTGACTTGCAGAAATCACTCAAATTTCTTCCAAACCTTATTTTTTAGCCCATTATTGCAGTTCGCGAAATCAACTATCCTTGTTTTAATCTTTTTGAGAAATATGACAAGAAAATCGCTCCCAAAATTGATCGACAGATAAACAGCTTACTTCAACAACAAATCAAAAGAAATAGCGAAATTCTGAAATCCCTGTTCAAGACAATAATTTTTTGCAAAAGAAACAACAAAGCCCTCAGAGGTCCACGAGATGATGATCCACAAAATGCCAGTCTTTCTGGAAACTTTCAGGCACTATTAGAATTTCAAATTGACAGCGGCGACCAAACACTGCAACATCACTTGAAAACCGCACCCAGAAATGCGACATATTTCTAAAACCCGTCAAAACGAGATGATTACAACTGTGGGTGCTATCATAGTGAATAATTTGTCGCAGGAAATCAGGGAGAGCAAATATTTTTCTATTATGTCTGACGAAGCAGCTGACGTATCAAACAAAGAAAATCTTTCAGTGGTGATAAGATTTCTTGATTCGAACGAAACAGTCAGAGAAGGATTTGTGGGATTCTACCTTTGTGAGGATGGAACGACAGGAGCAGCTTTCAAAGATTTAATAATTGGTGCTGTAGCTGATTTAGGACTATCTATAGATGACTGTCGAGGCCAATGTTATGATGGTGCGGGAAAATGGCATTCGGAGAGCACCAAATTTCAAATTTTCTTGGGGGAGCATGCCCTGGATCCACCCCTGAGAAAACCATACAGAAAATGCCGACAAGGATCGAGCTGGGCTTACTTTTTCCGAGAGGAGGGGGGAACGCTTTGTGGTTTACCGATAAAGGAAATGGAAAGCCCAGGAAGGTCGTTATCTGAAAGGCGCGGGTTTTCTGGCAGCACCGCGACAAACTCAACATACTCACCCTTTAATGTTGCGCGTTTAACTTTGGTTGGAACATGTGCTGATAACGGCGACTGTCCTTGAAAAATGGGGAACGAATGTTGTTGCTGGCACTAGGATGGTTGAGAAGGCCGGCGATGAAGTCGAAGTCGTCGGTGAGTAGCAAATGGCGGGAGTTTGTCGAGGTTGCACAGATTGAGGCGGAGGCTATTGAGGTTGGAGCAGGAACTGATTTGGCAGTAGATTCCTCGATTTTTGTCCACGATGATGGAAATAAGAGTGGCTAACGAGGTTGGGGACGTGTCTGTGTGTGAAGCTCTTCTTGCTTGGACGCCATCTTGGAATAAAATTTGACCGTTTTGACCGCTGTTTCAAGCAGCGCATCGTAAGGGATGGTGACAATTGCTGGTGGGTCTATATAGGATGAAACTTCCTCAGCAGAGGCACTTGAAGTAAAAAGGGGTTCACGGTGGAGCGTGAACGTTTCTCTGCTGGTCAGATGGACGCTTGGTGTACGCGAGCTACAAGATGGTGCGGAAGGATCAACGGTGTGAAGCTGTTCAATAAATTGTTCCCGAGTTCCAGTAATAAATAAAAGGTTTGAGGTAGCAGGGGGCGTAAAAAAAAAAAACGCGTTTGTGAGGTCAGCAAATTCCCCAGCAAAGATTAAATTGCTCAACGGAAAAAACAGAACTAGTTGAGCTTTGGAAATGTCAAACTGAGAAGGCTCGCATGGCGGGATGAATGAAATAGCCAAATAAGGTAGTCACGTGATGGGAAGTCACGCTCTCCTCCCAGGCGCTGCCCAGTATTTGCTTACCAGCATTAACATCTATTTTATTCTAAAATATCATTTTTAAAATAATGACTATTTCGTCGAAGTCACAGCCCCCAATCCTCTGTTGGTAAAATGTTGACCGGTTGACAGGACGATACAGCAAAATATGCATAAAGTTATCTCAGCAATTGTCACAGATCATTACTGCTTGTTAGAAAAACGTAAGAGATATTCAAGTGTTCTCAAGGATTCCAGGGGATTTGGTAACAGGAGGAACAAGAAGCCGATCACTGAGGGACTTGACATATTGTTTCCTTGGGAGTCCTGAATATGTAAGCTTGCTATGCGTTAGATTTCCAGCGACCCAGAATTAATTTGACGAGCCAGTTGAGAATGCCAGTGGCTCTGGCGGTTGTAGCGGCACCGATACTAAAGCTGTGAGAGGCACAGGAGGAGCTGTCAATGTCACAGAGGTTTAAGAGAGTTCATAAGTTGTTGGTATGTAAAGTCCGGGTGAGATTTAGTCCACAGGAGAAGCTGAAGAGTGGTTGCCAGGGTCTTGAGTTGCAGTTTGGAGCATATAATCTTGCAAAGGAGTGGATGCACACAGGTCTGAGTTTGACCTTGCAATAGTGAGCCTGGCTGTCTCCCAGAAAGGGGTCAAATGAAGTAGGGTGAAGGATGTTGGGATGGAAAGAGATGTCTGTTCTGGCAAGATGGGACTCAGGGTCGAAATTGCCACTGCAGGTAAATTCACTGCTTCTTAAGAAGCCAAAGCATGCGAGGCTAAATGCAGCCCATAACATAAAAGGTTACCGGTAACATTCGAAGACTAAAAGGATTGTAACTTAGTATAGATGCTATAGAGAACCGATGAGGTGATCAGGTAGCGAGCCTTCTTGCAGTCCCATGGGAGAACTTGATCCCCCTCAAAGTTTTGTGAAGGACTGGCATTGCAGAAAGGTCCAGGGGACCGCCAAACTCAATGTGAAGGTTGTAGAGTTCTGCCAGATAAACTTAATCGTGCCATAAGAGACTGTATTGGACAGATGAGTCACCAAAGGGATCAGGGTGGACTCGTGGGCAGGTAGGAAGGGGGTGTTGGGGAGAAATGGAGGGGGAGGGGGTGAAAACAGACTGACCCCACTCCACCAGTTGAGAAAAAGTTGCCACATGACAAAATCTTCCCAAACTCTATGTTAAGGAAAATAACCTACCCTGGTTTGGAGACATTGTGGGTTAGGTTGGTTATGCATTGCATAAAGGAGGCGTATGGGTGGGGGAACCATGCAAGCGACCTGTAAGGACCCAATGAGGGACTGAAGGTCGTGCAGAAAACCGGCCTTTTTTGAAGACCATCTGGAAAGGACAGTACGGGTTCTCATAAACTGATGCTCAGGGAGCCTAGCCTGCATTTGACAGAGTAAAGCCTAATTCCCATAAACTCCAGGACTTGGGTGGGGCGGAAGTTTTTCTCGTGGCAAGGGGAATATTCAACTCGGTGAAGTCAAGGGGGGGAGGGGGGGTAAGAATCTAATGCATGGCTGTTGCACAGAGGGAGGAGGGGGGTGATTGAACGATGAAGACATCGTCCAGAATGTGCAGAGGCCCCCACCAAAAGCCGGCAACCGTCAAACCTCGCCAGCTACTCATTAAGTTATCGCCACCTACTTTTTCTAGAAGCTTGAATCACACCACTCTCGCCAATTCACTTTGATCCACTTCAATTTATTTAAATTCAATAAAATGATTAGAATATCAAGAAATGCCCCACTGTATGTTCTACTCTCTTTTGGGCGTTGGATATCTTTTAATTTTATGAATCGGTACGTAGGTATTGGAGGGTAAAGTATTCAATGGGTATAAAGGCGTTTAAGCTTTCAGAGGACCCTTAGGATAGGATAGGTGAAAAAACAGTATGCCATTTTCCATTGTTCCTCTTTGGGACAGGATCACGGGGGTAAATCTGAAAGTTGGGATTGGAAGGGCTCGACAATGAGACCAAGCTGGACCTCGTAGAGGAGGTTGGCCTCTATGATTTGAGGTTGACGGTTCGCAGAAGGAAGGTTAGGGGCGTATCTAGAGAGACAGGGGGGCCTTAAAAGCTCACCCTGAAGTCATTGGTCAAGGCTCCACAAGGGTAAGGAAAAATAATAATAAAATTTAAATAAATAAATAAATAAATATCTGGTAGGGGTTGCATTTAAGGAGGTCACGCAACAAAGAAACGTTTACAGGAGTTTCGTTTTTTGGGACTGCAAGAAACTAGTAGTTTGGCGATTTTTATCACTATGGCTTCTAGTTTTTGAAAAGGATTTGTCGTGGTGGTATGATGGGGGAGGGGTGCTCTCCATTTCAGGTCTTACAGCAGTGAAAAGGGGCATGGGTCTTTGCTGCACTGAATTCCCCAGTTGAAGGTGAAGCACACTCCTCGTGAAGGGGGGTGGGGGGGGCGGGGGGGCTAAGGGCAGAGAGGGAGCAGCGGTAAGTGGTATGATCCCCACTCCCACAGATTGTACAGGAGGATTCAGCTTGCCCAGTAAATCTCATTGCAAAGAGTAGAGGGTCCTGCTCTCCCCAGTTAACGGCGAGGTTTGTGGCTGTCTTCCTATGAAAGTGAATATCATAGGAAGGCCATGCCAAACCTGCAACTTCTCTTGATAGGAGAGCATCTCTACTGCCCTTTGGAAAAAGAAGCGAGAAGGACAGTACAATATACAGCAAATTCCAAAAAGAACCGAGCTGGGCTTACTTTTTCTGAGAGGAGGGGAGAACGCTTTGTGGTTTACCGATAAAGGACATGGAAACCCCGGGAAGGTCATTGTCTGAAAGGCACGAGTTTTCTGCCAGCACTGATTCAAACTCAACATACTCGCCCTTTAATATTGCGAGTTTAACTTTGGTTGGAACATGTGCTGATAACGGAGACTGTCCTTGAGAGATGGGGAAGGAATGTTATTGCTGGCGCTAGGTTGGTTGAGAAGGCTGGTGACGAAGTAGAAGTCGTCGGTGAGTAGCAAGTGGCGTGGTGTTTGTTGAGGTTGCACAGATTGAGGTGGAGGCTGTTGCGGTTGGGGCAGGAATTGAGATGACTGTAGATTCTTTGGTTTTTGTTCACGATGGTGGAAATAAGAGTGGCTAACATGGTTGGGGACGTGTCTGTGTTTGAAGCTCTTCTTGCTTGGACGCCATCTTAGAAGAAAAATTGACCGTTGTTGACCGCTGTTTCAAGAGCGTCGTCAGAGATGCTGACAGTTGCTGAGTGGATCTATATGGGATGAAACTTCCTCAGCAGAAGCACTTGAATCCGGGTTGGATGGACGCTTCGTGTCCACAAGCTACAAGATGGTGCGGAAGGATCTAAGGTGTGAAGGAGTTCAATCAATTGTTCCCGAGTTCCAATAATAGGTAAGTTGTCAGGGGGTGTAAAACCTCATTTGTGAGGCCAGCAAATTCCCCAGCAAAGATTAAATTGCTGAACAGCAAAAACAGAACAAGTTGAGCTTTGGAAACGTCAAACCGAGAAGGCTGGCATGGCGGGATGAATGAAAGAGCCAAATAAGGTAGTCACATGATGAGAAGTCACAGTATTCTACCAGGCGCTGCCCAGTATTTGCTTACCAGCATTAACATCTATTTTATTCTAAAATATCATTAAAAGAGAGAACAATTAGAGAAAGCTACGGTATACATGTACAAACAATACATTGTAGAACGATTATACAAACGGTCAAATAACTAGTGCAAAAGTATACAGTCTATGTATTAACTAAAATAAGTAAATAACATCTAAAATCAAATCAATACAAAATGCAAATATGAAAAGCCAAAGTATTAAGGGAACGTGTCTGAATTTCGCTCGGAAACGGATCCGATTAATTTCCAATGGTTCGGAATCAGTACAGATTTATTGTCCCTTTTTGCAGTTTTTGATGTTGATAACTCTGTTACCGATTCAATCGGAGCCAAACGACCTTGTAAACGTGTCACCAAACCACATGAATCACATGAAAAAAAACCAATTACCTCCTATATGGTTTGTATTTTATATCTTCATGCTTCTAACAATTATTATTATTCCAGCAACTCTTAATACAAGTGTGAACAAAATGAAAAAAAAAACAATAATAATCCTTTTACTGAAAACAACATATTAAACTAAATAGTATACCTGTTGCTGAAGAATCTTCTGTTGCTGGACTTGTTTACTTGCTTCAAGAGCCATCTATAACAATTATTGTAGAGTCATAATATCAAGGTAACAGTAGTAAATAAACAACTTACATTAAAATTAAGGTTTATTTTATATCTTCATGCTTCTAACAATAATAATAATTATTCCAGCAACTCTTCATACAAGACAGTGGGAATAAAGCGAAAAAAAAAAAAACAATAATAATCCTTTTATTGAAAACAACAAATTAAACTAAATAATAGACCTGTTGCTGAAGTATCGTCTGTCGCTGCTCTTGTTTACTTGCTTCAAGGGCCATCTATAACAATTATTGTACAATCATAATATCAAGGTAATAGTTACTGTAGTAATGGTAAAAAAGATAAACAACTTACATTAAATCAACTTCAAAGCAAAATTTGTTATTGACAAATGCAACAAAAACAGTTTCACTAATACGTTGTATGTAATGATATCGTCACCTTGAGATCTCTTTGAAATTGACCGAGAACAAACTAGAAAGCAAAGAAATGTACTATGATCATAAAAATATTACTTGAGTTTTTGTTGACAACAAGCAGAACAAAATTATTACATTGAACTATCTCCCCTCATTTACATTTGATTGCAAAATAATGTTGATGAACACTGACATGGATTGCTTATTAGGACACAATAAATAGCTCTGCATGGAAACTTTTAAGTCTTAAAATACGTAGAATAAAGTCTTTAAATTTTACACTTGCATTAATTATTACAATCGAGAGAGAATTGGAGAGTAGTCTACATTGTCAGTATGAGTATCCTGGAGCTGGTCATTGGTTTGAATCCCAAACATTTTTTTAATGAAAGTTAATTAGTCTCTGTTCCTTATGTTTGTGTGCTAACTACAAGTTATGAGCAAACATTGACTCCAGTTGGCGTTAATGGGGGAACACTGCCTTGCGTTTGGTTAGCCTGTGCAACCTCTGGTGATTGTGTGGCAAAGGAACCTCATTTATCTCCCCAGCACTATGAGCTGAATGCAAAACAGCACGTGCTGGATCGGACAAGAGTATCGGCTAACAGGCGATATTCAAAAGGCAACACAGCCAACAAGCTTGGGGAAGTCGCTGTGCAGACTTAACTGCACCACACAGGATTATATTGTCCCGAGTTTATTGACAGACAACAAGGCACAACCCCGACTCCAAAGGGAGGGAAAGAAGGAGAGAAAAACCCAATCGTAAACCACACAAATATATCGAGCGCTAACTGCACTGAACAACAGAACATAAGTGATCTCTAAATATTTTTCATATGCTTTTATAGCAAGACAAATGTCTGCTGGCATAGCCAGTTGGAGAGAACATTTTGTCACATGTCAACTCTTAGCCATGAATAGACCTTTGAAAAAAGCGCCAATTCTGTGGATCGTACTAGTCTGCTAGCGACAACAAAGCTGTGAAGTTCACAGAAAGAATACAATAAATCCTTAGTGTTTGCTGACCTTAGCAACCAGACAGCACAAATGCTAAATTGAAAACATAGCCACCATGAATGGGTTACAGATAATGTCACGATCCATTAACTACATTTTACTTGTGTGACTCACAGTAAAAATATACTATTTATTATATAGATACTGATGAAATACCAGGATTTCTCCCTACACCAAAAAATCACATCTTCACCGCATGCAGTGAACATATCATTTTTATCTTTCACATGTGAGAATGTAGGTGTCGTCATGGTAACGAACATGATTAGCCAATAAAACGTGAGCTTCCTCTTCATTGTAAGATACTTTTGTGCTTTAATGCAATTCTTCTCTACTACATTAACATTTTTTACTGCAAAAATTTTGCATTATCATGATTTGTTTTTCATAACTTCCATATCTTGTTTCGTGTTACACGACATGCATGTTTTAGCGGTTGGTGACCACTTTTTCATCATATTGAAAAAGAGTAAAACAAGTTGTATCTAGACATTTCATCAATATCTATATCATAAACAGAACATAACATGGCTGCTTAGGGATACAAAATTTTACCTTCTCATGCTGAAAGTATCTCTCACTCGTTTGCTTCACTCACTTGTATCCTGGCGTGGCCATGTAATATCCTCTATTTATTGTCTAGGTAACATTATTATTATAACTTGTTCTTACATAACTTGTACTCATAAATACCTCCTCATCCTTTTGCATCCATTCATTCCATCCATCATCTTGTCCTGTTCTTTGCTTCTCATCATCTGTTTCATTTCTGCTATTCTTTGAGAGTAAGGAAATCATTGGATCAATAATGATATTTACCTTCCAAAGATCAATAATAGATAAACTAACATAAGACTCATTACAAAATGTGCCATAAATACTAACAGAAAGGAAAACAAAAAAAGAAATTAAAAGAAAGAAAACCCAATACATTAACTATGTACATTTCAATTCTCCTAACAACAAAGAATATATTAATGAAGATGTTGCAACACTGAACAACGAAAAGTTGAAGAGCATTACCCACCTAGCCTTGCCCATATTTGTTAATAAGGGAGTCGTTCTTCACCTCCACGAGAACTACGACTCCCCTAACATGACTGTGCCAGGGAGGCTAGTACCTACCTAAAGTGGCAAAGCTAATCAAGTTGGGTGGGACCAAATGATATGAATCACAATGAAGCAAAGCTTTAAAGTGCCCCTAACCCCAAAATGTTTTTTTCGCTAAAATGAATCTTTGCACTTGTTCGAAACGCATTGCGGCAATTTTTTCCTTTTTCTAACAAATTCTGCCATTTTATAGGCTTCGAAAGTTGCGAAAATCCAAGCATCTTTTGTTCACGACCGAGTCAGAAGGGGAGTGGGTCTATTCCTGATGTGACGTCACAAACTGATTTACATTGCATTAACTCTTTGTAAACATGCATGCAAAGTAGATTGTGACGTCACATCAGGAATAGGCCCATTCCCCTTCTGACTCGGTCGTGAACTTAAGATGCTTGGATTTTCGCAACTTTCGAAGCCTATAAAATGGCAGAATTTGTTAGAAAAAGGAAAAAATTGCCGCAATGCGTTCCGAACAGGTGCAAAGATTCATTTTATCGAAAAAAACATTTTGGGGTTAGGGGCACTTTAACTCAAGTTTTATGGTAACTTAGGGTACATCTCCACTAAAAAGAAGCTAACTGCAGTCATGCCTTAATTCATGAAAGAATTGAGCAAATTGCCTGACTGATGATCTTTAGGTTTCGCACTAACCGGTAGATTTAAGTTCACACTGATTGGACGAATAATGAACAAAGGTACTTATGAAGTGACAATGTGGGACCATCTAAATTAAGAGTTTTTTTCTCAGGGAGGTTCAAAACTAAAAGAAAACTCTAGTGACTGCAGAGGGATACCGATTACATATCATAAAACAAATTAATGTCACTGTTCCTTGGTATCAACATAATTAGCTTTTAAACGCATAGTGCAAGGCACAACAGAACGAGACAACAGAGGTATTGGCGTTGTTTGAGGGGAAGACTGCCTTACAGCTGGTTAGCCTATGCGACTTCCGAATTGTGTGACAAAACAACCTCACTTATCTCCCCAGCACTACAAGCTGAGTGGTAAACAGCATGTGCTGGATCAGACAAGAGTATTGGCTAGCCAGCAATGTACTAAGGCAAACAAGCCAACACGCTTGGGGGAAGTCGCTGCACAGCCTTAACTGCACCATGCAGGAGTGACCCAATTTTAATAAAGGCAAAGCGATATATCCAACCCATCTCCAAAGGGAGGAAGGAGAAAAACTTTCACAAATTACCAACAGCCATTTGGTTTATTATAGAAGACAAACTGCCAAGTGAACCTTGGATGGCCAACTGAGGCTCTTATAGCTAGACTCTGTCTATTAAAGTAGCCAGTTGTACATGTACAGGTTCTACTAAGTAGCAGGTAGACATTACACATGCTCTTTAGCAGTAATGAATGAGGCCTTAACAGATTTGGCCAATGAAGGTGTACATTATAATCTGAGATCTAGGAATGAAGTCTTTATACACCAAATGCATAAATGGTGGCCAAAAAAATATTCTATTGCTTATGTGCTACATGTAATTAGACTCACTAGCCTCGCTCTTAAGCAACATTTCATTGGTATTTTGTACATGCAAACGAAGCTAGTGAGTCTAATTAGCACATAAACAAAATAATATTTTTTTGGCCGCCATTTATGCATTTGGTCTATGTCCTCATTTTTTTACAACAAGACCACTGATTTTATGACCTTGAACGACCGACTACAACGAACATTGAGATAACTATCGTGACATGAATAGCCCTTTTAGTATGGTCACATTTTATTAACCATATTTTACTGATGGGGCAGTAAATGTGGCTAAATGTAATTTAGGCTAAGTTAAAATCAAGCCAATGCTGGTCAGCGGTGGTCTGGGAATCAGGCACATTGAGGTGACATACGGGGTTTCTCGATTCGCACGTGCTGGTCGTTTCTGCTATGTGAGGTGCTGTTTGTTTCAAGCAGCAAGCGTTCAGTTGTTCCGCTTTTTTCGTCTTTCCGTCGTCCTCGCCGTTATGACCGCCCGGCAAACCAACAACAGCTTAGCAGCGGCTCTCTCTTCTCTCAGTGCTCCATCAGCGCCGGTCTCCAGTACGAACACAAGCGGTACGTCTTCAATTGTGTCTTCGCAGTCCAGCGAGTCTGTTGTTGTTTCCTCGCCACTGGTGAGCGTTCCGGCTTCGGCAAATCCACTTCCGACGGCCTCAACTGCTGTTCTTTCACCTGATCTGGTGTCTCTCATTAATCAGGCTGTTCAGTCGGCTGTTCAGGCTTCGCAAAGGCAACCAGGACCAGCGATTGCGGATCCCGTCTCCTGTCCTGGCGCCAGTTCGTCATCTGCATCGTTGGGCGGTTTAGCTTCGACGTTTTTCGCCGCTGGAACGGGCTTTCCGCCTTCCCTTTCAAGCTCGTCGACCTCAGGTAGGCTTTCTCCTCTTGTCGTACCTACTTTTGTATCTACTTTTAACGCTCCGGTCCCGGCAATCGTCTCGTCTTCGGGGCAGGCTTTAAGTGGCGTTTCTGCTCATTTGCCGCCATCCATTGCACCGCTGTCTATTGTGAACTCGTTGGCGGATCAGCCGTTCGTCGTGGGCCCGGACTACTCTCCCGTTCCTGCCAAGCTCGTTACGCAAATCCGTGGCGGAAAATTCGTCGACTTGTCGGAACTTTTGGCGGCGAATTTGGTCAGCTCAGAGACCGAGCCGATGGGCGTTTGGTTTTATCAGCTCCCCCGAAGAAACCTCGTCGGCGTATCGAGGATATCACCACTTGGACGGAAGCCTTCACGGTGTACTCGCTTGTCCTAACGTCGTTTTACCTCATCGTTGGAAAGATTTAACGTTGTACAAGTTATTAATCTTGCGGATTTCTCGCCAGTTTAGCGGACGGGTTTGGCTTGCTTACGATAAAGCTTTTCGCGAACACGCTGCGGCGACTCGGTTGGCCGATTGGTCGACCATGAACGCACAGCTCTTCACTTTTCACGCCGGTGGTGCTTCTCCTCGCAGCCCCAACCTCGGCACGTCGCCGGATTCCTCTGAACCAGTGGGTTCCAGCTCTTCGAGGATCCCTTGTATGTCCTGGAACAAGGGAAGGTGCACCGCCCCTTATACGATTTGCCGCTATTATCATCGTTGCAGCACGTGTGGCGGCGCCCATCGTTCTGTATCATGCAGTTCTAGACCAGAACGTAAGCAGGAGAGTTCTGTCAGGCGCAGATCTCGGTCTCCGGCATTTAGTGCCTCAGCTGGCCAAAAAGCACGGCGTCAGTAACGATTGGCTCCAAGAAGTTTTCCCCTTCTCAGAACTTTGGAACATGTTGCGCGTACTTCGTTCATTATGTAGTTAGTCATTATGTAGTTAGTCGATTGCTCAGTTAGTAGTTATGTAGTTAGTCGATTGCTCAGTTAGTAGTTATGTAGTTAGTCGATTGCTCAGTTTGCTCAGTTAGTCGATTGTTCAGTTTTATTAGAATTTTTCACGGTTTTCTTTGCTTGCCCCTGTTGTGCTCTGGGCTTGTTGAATTAAACTTTTCTCACTGTTGCTGTATTGCTGCCCTTACTTCAGGAGGGGGGTGGGGTAGGGTCGTTAGCGGGGAATTACCATCTCTCATTCTGTTTCCTTCCAGTCTCCAACCCCTTGCCCCCGGTGTCCGTAGTTAGCCCTCTAAAGCCTGAAGTGTTCGCTGCCAAGTTGTCCCAACATCCGGACCAACATCTTGTCGCCTTTGTCTTGGACGGCCTCAGGAATGGCTTTCGCCTGGGATTTCAGCATTCCAAGAAATTAAAATCAGCTAAGTCAAACAAGGCCTCTGCTAATCAACACTCCGAGGTCATTGACCGCTACTTGGCTAACAAGGTCTCCCTTGGGAGGGTTGCAGGACCTTTTTCCTCCCCACCTTTCCCTCATTTGCACGTTAGCAGCTTTGGAGTTATCCCTAAAAAGGGTCAACCAGGCAAGTGGAGGCTCATAGTGGACCTGTCATCCCCTGGTGGGCTAAGTGTTAATGATGGCATTGACCCTGACGAGTTTACCATGCAATACATCACGGTTGATCAGATCATTCGTATGATCTCAAGCTATGGCTTAGGTGCCCTGATTGCTAAATTCGATGTTGAGGCAGCCTACCGCAACATAGCTGTCCATCCATCTGATCGATATCTCTTGGGTATGAGATGGCGGAAGCACTATTATGTTGATTTAGCGTTACCATTTGGCCTCCGCTCTGCTCCTTATATTTTCAATTCTGTGGCGGACATGGTGGAGTGGATTCTCCTACATACACACAATGTTTCTGCACTGTTACATTATTTAGACGATTTTATTACTGCAGGACCGCCGGATACTAACCAATGTGCTGAGAACTTAGCCACTTCCATAGCTGTTTGCCGTTCCTTAGGACTTCCACTCCACCCGGATAAGTGCATTGGCCCGTCCACGCGTTTAGTTGTTTTGGGCATTGAGTTAGACTCAGTGGCTCAGGTGGCCTGCCTCCCCTCAGACAAGCTCCTTGCTTTACAGGTGCTGCTGCAGTCGTGGCGGAATCGTCGCTGGTGTACTCGGCGCGAACTGGAGTCCCTCATTGGCCACTTAAATCATGCCGCCAAGGTCGTGTGGCCCGGTCGTACCTTCCTGCGTCGTATGATCAATCTGCTCCAGTGTTTTCGTAAACGGGACCATCCAATCCGCCTGAATTCTGAATTTCACCTGGATCTTCAGTGGTGGCTTCAGTTTTTGTCCTCTTGGCATGGCGTCTATTTTTGGTTGTTTCCCGGCATGTCGGCCACCCCTGACCTCGAAGTTACATCGGACGCATCCGGTTCCCTTGGCTTTGGTGCTTACTTCAATGGGGAGTGGTTCAGCGGCGCATGGGTTTCTTCTCAAGCCTCTCACTCTATCGCCTATAAAGAGTTGTTCCCGATTATCATTGCCGCTCATGTTTGGGGGCCCCACTTCGCCAGGCGCCATGTTCTGTTTCGCACCGACAATGAGGCCGTGGTTTATATCCTCAACTCTAGAACATCCAGGATTCCCGTGTTAATGCGCTTGCTTCGCCATCTTCTCGCCTCAGCGGCTCGTTTCAATTTCTCCTTTGCCTCTCAGCATGTTCCGGGGGTTCATAATTGCATTGCTGACGCTTTGTCCCGCTTTCATTGGCAGGAGTTCCGGAGGTTAGCACCCCAGGCTCAGTCGCTTCCAGTGTCCATTCCACCTCATCTCCTGGAAGAATTGATTGGCTCTCATTAGAGCGGCAGTGCCAGTTCCTGTTAGCCCATGGTTTGGCTGACTCCACCTGGAGATCTTACGCATCTGGCCAGAGGAAATTTGTCAACTTCTGTGCGCATTTGGGCAAGTTGCATCCCAGTGGCTCCCCGTGCCCCACCGATGAATGGACATTGTGCCTCTTTGCCACTTTTCTGGCGGGATCGGTTTAGCACTCTTCGATCAAAGTTTACCTTTCAGCAGTTCGTGCCCTGCATATCGAAGAAGGCTTCCCAGACCCTCTGGTGAACTGTCTACGTTTGCAGCGGGTTCTTCGTGGGATCAAACGGACCCAAGGTTCCCCTGAGGCTCAGCGCCTTCCTATTACGGATCACATTTTGATGATCATCTTTAGGTCTTTGGATTTATCAATTTTCGACCACTGCATGTTTTGGGCCGCCTGCAACCTAGCATATTTCGGCTTCCTCCGATCTGCTGAATTTACTGTTCCTAATTTGGCTAGTTTCACCCCAGCACTCCACTTAAGTGTCGGTGACATTTCGGTAGACTCTGACGCCAATCCTTCCTGCCTGCGCGTGCGGATTAAAGCCTCCAAGACTGACCCTTTTCGGAAAGGCTGCTTTGTCCACATTGGCCGGGGACGCTTTCCTCTGTGCGCCCTTCAAGCTGTTTTGGCCTATTTGGCTGTGAGAGGGAACTCGGGTGGCCCTCTCTTTCTTTTCCAGGATGGTCGGCCCCTAACTCGCGCTGTCCTCACTGCTCGTCTCAGAGAAATCCTTGCTGGAGCGGGTGTGTCGGGCAATTTCTCCAGTCACAGTTTTCGCATTGGTGCGGCCACGGTGGCAGCTCGCAACGGCATCCCCGATCACCTTATTCAGGCCTTGGGTCGTTGGTGTAGTTCAGCTTACCAGTCGTACATTCGCACTCCATCCGAGTCATTGGCTTCCCTCTCTTCTCATCTCGCGTCTGGCTCAGTTGGCTCGTGACCCAGGTATACGTGGGAATTCATGCGGATCACAGGAAATCATGCGGATTGCAGGAAATCAAGCGGACCAGTCCTCTTCTGTTTTTTAGGGTCGCTTGTGGCTCGCTTGCGCCTGCCTGCGGTGTCTGGCCAGGACTCCTTTAATCAATCGGGAAGTCCTTGGCAATTTCCTGGTTCAGTTCCTACCTCAGGCAGAACCTTCTTCATGCCTCGCGGCCGGAGGAGCTGTGGCGGACCTTGCTTTAGTGCCTCCTTTTCACCTTGCCTCGGTTAGCAGACCTCTCAGTCTTATTTCATGATCAGCTTCACGGTACTCGGGTAAGTGTTGTCCAGTGTCGTGTCTTGAGCTGGGAGTGGGTGCTTGTGTGAGTTTGGGTGGTGGCGCAGGTTCCACGTCATCCCTGTTCGCGGCCCCTTCGCCTTCCAAGCACCCTTGGGGTGGTCTTTGGGTGGTGGCCGCTCGCAGAGTTGCCGTGGAGGCCTGTGTGCTCTGCTCATGGCCTGTGGCTCAAGCCTCGTTGCTCGCCCCGGAATTGCCGCCCACTTTGGCAGGCACCATCTCCAAGCTCGTCCATTGGCGATGAGTTTAAATGTGGCTAAATGTAATTTAGGCTAAGTTAAAATCAAGCCAATGCTGGTCAGCGGTGGTCTGGGAATCAGGCGCATTGAGGTGACATACGGGGTTTCTCGATTCGCACGTGCTGGTCGTTTCTGCTGTGTGAGGTGCTGTTTGTTTCAAGCAGCAAGCATTCAGTTGTTCCGCTTTTTTCCCCTTCCCTTCCCTCCCTCATTGGTGGATTCGGTAAGTATAGGGTTGGTAAGTATCTCCACTGACTTGGTCAATGTGACGGTGCCTGGTGGGTGGTGGCCGCTCGCAGAGTTGCCGTGGAGGCCTGTGTGCTCTGCTCATGGCCTGTGGCTCAAGCCTCGTTGCTCGCCCCGGAATTGCCGCCCACTTTGGCAGGCACCATCTCCAAGCTCGTCCATTGGCGATGAGTTTAAAATCTCATTAAAATGAAAAGAACAAAGTCTCTGAAACCTCAAAGAATAGCTATAAACAGTGTATTTCCCCATTTTCGACTAAATTATAGCAACCACGAGTAGTTTGCATAAACATAAGAAGAGCAATGAGGTTTATGTAAGCACAAGAGTACATCATTTTTGTATGCACATTTAAAGTGTGATTTGTATCTCCAATTTTTAATGGCTAAACCAGACATCAGCATGTAAATGTAATTAGTATCACCCAACTAGTGGACTAATGCAAATCCTGCATTTTGACTGGCTACGCTACTAGAGGACTATTAGTAATAGTCCTCGAGTAGTGAAAAGCATAACGCTTTCTTTTGTTTAATTCCCACTTAAATATTTCTTTAATTGAGGCCCTGACAGGGTAAATTCCGACAAGCGACCTGGCCCAAAAAGTAGGGACAGCACATAAAATGAAATTCCAACAAAAGACATCCTGTCTTAGCAAAATTCCGACAGTGATGTCAAGGGCCTCTTAACTTGCATTTGCTAACTTTATTATTGCCTTTTCTGTCCGACTAGTTGGGTTATACTAAAACAATTAGACCCTTCGCCCTCAAGGGCCACGGGTTCGTCTCATGGGCTATTGACCCGTAAATACGGGTCTAATTGTTAATTAGGCACTGCTGACAGTCACTATTAGTCCATTAGTGCTCTCACCCACCCCACCCGACCCATGAATAAAATAATGGAATCAATGATATACCACAAAGGACAGACCATAACATCATGAAAGGCTTGTGAAACGGAACCATCAGTTTTTCGCCCTTACCCCAGAAGTATAGAGAGTCTAACCATTTGCAGATGTCCTTACAAAGGGCAGCATTTGCTCTTTCGGCATTTCCTGCCTTGACCCCACGACCTCCCAGATGACAGGCTAATGCACGTGTTCATCCAAGCCAAACTGTCGTTGGTCTGCAATCCATTGTCTCACAAAAAAATCGAAGGGAGTCTGTGGTGTCTCACTTCGTGTGATACAAAGTTTACTTCAAGGGGTTTATACATAAACTGTGTATCCCTAGGCCTCGCTTCAAACATCTCTGGGCTAGATTGCAGAATACCCGGCCCACTAATTTACATGTCATTGAATAACAATAAACTTTATTGTTTTCTGACTCGTTCTTACAATAGACCCTAACAATTGGGCCGGGTATTCTGCAATTGCTCCCATCACTTTAATCATAATATATCCTTCGATAATCAAAAGCATGAAAATTTTCCATCCCATTTGTCATTACCTTTTCATTCTTAGCCTTATTTTTCTTCTTTTTACGTTTCTTTTTCGTTTTCGTTACATTGTTTGCGTCAGCACTTTCGGAGTTTCCCGCCTCGTCACCTACTCCAGATTTTTCCTCATCTTCGTCGTCGTCGCTGACCTCTAAGACAGCAAAACGGCATTTCGTTGCAAGGGCTGCCAGCGAGGCCATCCCTTAGAGGATAATTTTTGACATTTATGTAGTTAAGGCAGAGAGCAAAATGGTGTAAAACATAACATAAAATGACCTCACAGAACTGAAGCATGAAGCGACAAGGCGACCTCAAACTTGGCGACCTCAACATGGTATGAACGAGAAGGACTGGGTGGTAGATCAGTGTGATCAAGATGGCGGCTATGTTCGTTCCTCGGTCAGTGAAACGAAAGGAGGCCACTCAATCTGTTTCCTTGAAAAAATCAGGGTTTATCTGTACAAAGAATGTACAAAATAAAAAAGCAGAGTTGACTGATGAACGAGCTTCTGCTTGCGGTGAAAGTGTTCAGGAAACAAGCGTAATAAACACAGCGATTTCAACATCATCTTTATCATGCGCTTTGGATGAGCGATATTTAAGCTTAAATGAAGAGGAAAGTGACAACGAAGAGGTAGTATCTTACAGCAAAAATCAGAGATGGCCAACAACTGGAGAGCCAGTGTGTGTTGTTTGTGGACGGTACGGAGCTTACATTGTGGATCAAACAGACATGGACGTTTGTAGCTTGGAATGCAAAGCAAGACACCTGAAGGATCTTACAAGAAAGAAAGCCGACGAGCTGTTAAATGGAATATCCCTGAGCCCTAATCAATCAAGTGAATGTATTGCAAATGTTAAAGCCACAACGAGATCCTCAGAATCAAAAAATAACTGTATCCAAAGTTCAATGGTCTCAACAGATGATGGAAAATATATTTTTCTCTATAAAGAACATCTTTTCATCACAGGGTTGTCATTGAATCAAGTTGACGACATTCGATTTAATCTAAACATAAAAGTAAAAGGAGATACAGTTAGTAAACCAATTCTTGAATTTCAGCATTGCCAATTCACTACAACAATAAATGAAAACCTATCCCATTTCGGCTATGCAACACCAACTCCAGTTCAGATGCAAGTGATTCCTGTTGCTTTAAGTTTACGTGATGTGCTGGCTTGTGCACAGACTGGTTCAGGAAAGACAGCTGCTTTTCTTTTGCCCATGATTCAAATCATTTATTCTGAGATTGGTAGGTTGGATTTCATGCAGCTGGTCTGCATACATAATGTCCCTCTTCATCCAGGGCTAAGTTCCTTAATTAACCCTTTGATACCCAAACCGGCCCAAACCGGCCATACCTAGTATGGGCAGGGTTAGGGATATTTTCAATTCCCTTTACAGCATTTCCCTTTACTTGCTGCCGGTCAGTGTCTGTGCAATATGGACACACACCAAGCATCTTTAGGTTTTATTCAGCTTTCCGGGTCAACTTTTGCGCTGAGTTACATAATAATAAACTAAGTGTTAACCTTGCTTTGAACAACACATCCCTGGGTGTGCCAACAGGAGATCGACTTTCCAAGTTAAGATGAGATAGCAAGCTAGCGGCTTGGTGGAAGGTGAAAGGACTGAAAAATCAGAGTCCAGGCTGGATTTGAACCCTTCGAACTCCATAACACACCCTTTGGAGCTGGGCCATTTATTTAGGTCGTGAATGGACAATGTGTCCCTCTTTGAATCTTACCTAGGATTCACCAAGCAACTGGTTTCCCACCCTTCCCATTGAGACTTCATACCTAAAACATCTATAGTTGCATTTGATAACATAATTATGATAGTTGTAAAGAAGTACATGTACTGAGTATCAAAGCAGTATTGGTGCTGAGGTACTGAGGGCATGAACACCAAGAGGAAGGTGTTTTTTTTAAATCACAAAGTAGGTTGAAACTTCTCCTCTCCCTAAGTGCAATTTTGTAAACCAACAAGTACTTGCTGTTGTATACTTTCCTCAGGGGTTGCTATTGACATAAATTTTGTCTCATAATTTAAACTGCTACTAAATTATATCCAAAATGTTGTTCTTTGAGCTAGTGAAGTTTGAATGTCTTTTCAAATTGTTTCTAAAACTTATCGAATTGAATTTTAGGTCAATTTTCATTGACCCATTCACACCTCAAATACCTTAGGACCCCCCCCCCCCCCCCCATTGATGAGTAAAATAGTCTGGCATTAGAGTAAAATCTATGAAGTGTCACTCTCAGGGGTCAATGGGTAAACTCAATAATCTTAATTTTCAGCATCATTTATATATAGCATATATTTACATATAGATATTACAGTAATATCATTTAAGTATGCCCAAAAGAATCAAAAAATTAACCACAACTTTAAAAATCATTATTTCTGACTGGGAAAATAACGTAAGACAAAGTAGTGTTGTAACCTTCACTTTAAGCCCCAATTTCTTTGCATTAATGTCATCAGTACCCAAGATGTACTTGCGGGCATTTGGAGGCAAATATCATATGTCCATTTATTCCATGCCAACCTGGTGTTGACAAATAGAAGTTATCTGGTAATGCAAACTAAAGTAACTAATGCAGGATTTTATATTTCTTTTCTAGACTGGGAGGTACAGAATAAGAGATCATTTAATACAAATAATCCAAGAGGCCTGATTATGGCTCCAACAAGGGAACTCTGCATGCAGATTGAAAAACAAGCCAAGGAACTGATGAACGGTCTGCCAAACATGAAAACAGCATTACTTGTTGGTGGTCTTCCTCTTCCTCCACAACTTTATCGGCTTAAATCAGGAGTACAGATTATTGTTGCAACTCCAGGACGGTTGCAAGAGATTGTGGCACAGGCTGGTGTTGATCTGTCCGCTATCAAATTTTTCATTTTGGATGAAGTTGATGTCATGCTGCAGATGGGATTTCAATGCCAAGTAATTTTATTATTAGTTTATCTGAAGGGACTCAGTTTATTCTTGTTGCTTCAGTTATGCACTGGCCAGAAAGTCCATATTGCAAAAATAATTGTGCCCAAAGTCTTGAGTTCATGTAGCCATGGTCCATACTCAAGACACGGGGCACGGCGTTTTCCAATATGGACCAACTCAAGCTGGTGAATAACTAATATACTCAGTTTTCACAACTTAAACACAAGACATCTTGCTTGATTCTAAATAAATTGATAGTTTCAATGCAACATTGAATTCTGCCTTTCTCACTTTAATTTAAAAATAGCAAAATTTATGCTAATCAGGTAGTGAGAATACTTTTTTCAAAGTACTTAGAACTTAATACAAATGAATGCAAAAGAGTGATCATTGATTCCTCCTGGGTTCTTAGGCAAGATACAAAATATAAAAATTCCACCTGCACCAAAAACCAACCAGGTGCCATGACTATGTGAATTATGCCACTGCTGCTCAAAGAAAAAATAATAACGTATATTTTTTCCCAAGGCGGCATGGTATCAAATCCTGCAATCTGATTGATTTTTCATGCTGTCCGGATTTTTGTATCTCTGCCGACAGGCACAGTTACGTAATGCTCTGAGAGTTTTATCCTTGGCCGTAAATTTCCATTTGTTGACTTAAAATCTGTTTACATACAAAACTTATTTTCAAAACAGATTTTTATTACAATACGATACAATTCAGTACTTTAGTTAAAGAGGGTAACACATTAACCTTAAAACAGTTTTCTAACATGTGGCCCTCGATTAGGCAAGAGGCTTGAAAGCAGAATTAAAATAAAAATATTTTTCTTTGAAGTATTCAGTTTGTAAATCACTTACTTGATGTATTGTAGAGCGCCTTAGAACATTAATTTTTATAATTTTGGTGCTATATAAATTATTATTATTATTATTATTATTATTATTATTATTATTATTATTATTATTATTATTATTATTATGGATCCGGGTT